>NC_088422.1:7992948-8128265 GCF_034236695.1 Oncorhynchus nerka | reverse complement strand
GCACGAGACAAATAAACTTTGATTTGATTTAATCTGTAACATTTCAGCGATGATACAGACTGAATAGAGCCCTAAGACTGCTGATCTAGAATCAGTTTTGATTTAATCTGTAACACTTCAGCGATGATACAGACTGAATAGAGCCCTAAGAGTGCTGATCTAGAATCAGTTTTGTTTTTGTAACATTCACATGTTTCAAAGTGCAACTTTTAGTGATGATAAAAAGGTGTTAACTCTATCCCTTAAACCTTAACCTTTAACCCCAAATTCAAACACTATATTGTTATTGTATGTAATATTCCCGGTCTTCATCCCTGCAGCTTTCCCCATGAACGGCTGTGCTGCATGTCAGAAGTGTCTCTGCATCCGGACGTCCTCTGCTTTCATCTCTCCTCGGCTGTTCCACAGGATAGAGATCCTACCTCCAGGTGCCCACTGTCGTCAAACAGAGATCATGTGAGTCAACTAATACCACCTAGCAACCAGTCAAGAACCCTTTCACAGTCAACAAGCAAACCAACATCTATTTCTGAAACAATTTGTTTTTTTAAACATGACTTAGTTACATTAACCTAATAAAAACTGTTCTCTTGTACAGTAGCCCTAATACCATTACCTGGTCTGCCTAATACATGATCACAGCATGCCTAATACATGATCACAGTATACCTACTACATTATCACAGCATAATACACTATCACAGTATGCCTAATACATTATCACAGTATGTCTACTACGTTATCACAGCATAATACATTATCACAGTATGCCTAATATATTATCACAGCATGTCTACTACGTTATCACAGCATAATACATTATCACAGTATGCATAATACATTATCGCAGTATACCTAATACATTATCACAGTATACCTACTACATTATCACAGCATAATACACTATCACAGTATGCCTAATACATTATCACAGTATGTCTAATACATTATCGCAGTATACCTACTACATTATCACAGCATGATACATTATCACAGTATACCCAATACATTATCACAGTATGCCTAATACATTATCACGGTATGTCTAATACATTCTCACAGTATGCCTAATACATTATCACAGCATAATACATTATCACAGTATGTCTAATACATTATCACAGTATACCTACTACATTATCACAGCATAATACATTATCACAGTATACCTAATACATTATCACAGTATGCATACTACATTATCACAGCATAATACATTATCACAGTATGTCTAATACATTATTACAGTATGCCTAATACATTATCACAGCATAATACATTATCACAGTATGTCTAATACATTATTACAGTATGCCTAATACTTTATCACAGTATACCTAATGCATTATCACATCATATTGGCTACACTCTTAGAAAAAAAAGGTGCTATCTAGAACCCAAAAGGTTTGTTCAGCTGTCCCCATAGGAGAACCCTTCCTGCTTCCAGGTAGAACCCTCTGTGGAAAGGGTTCTACATGGAACTCAAAAGGGTTCTACCTGGAACCAAACAGGGTTCTACTATGGGGACAGCTGAACAACCCTTTTGGAACCCTTTTTCTACGTGTGTATTTGCCTGTCCTGACAATATTGTTATCCTCAGACAATATTATATTTCAAAACTCGAGCTTTGATTCCAAAACAGATCAGTTGGTGGACCACTTGCGAGGCACAGCTGAGCAGAAATTGAAATAATTGGCTTTTATTTTACTGGACTGATGGTATCTGCATCTGTCATGGTGCTTTCAAGACAACTGGGAACTCTGGGAGATAAACTAGGTCAAATCATGAAGTCAACGAACTTCAGGTTGGAAAGTTGGAGATCTAGAAAGATGTCTCAGTTACCGACTTGGAATTTAGAGCCGGATGACCGTTCAAAATGATTTTTCCTCGTCGGGTCTCGTTTTTTTCAGTTTCCAGTTGTCTTGAACACACTGAAGTCAGAAGTCTGAGATTTCAGAGTTCCCAGTAGTTTTGAACTCCGCATTAGTCTCAGCGGAGGGAGGGAGAGAAGAGCAGAGGGTCCACCTCTCACGGTCCTGCTCTCTCCTTCCTTTCCTCCGGTGAGACTGACTAGAGAGAGGTGAGACTGACTAGAGAGAGGTGAGACTGACCAGAGAGAAGTGACACTGATTAGAGAGAGGTGAGACTGATTAGAGAGAGGTGAGACTGACTAGAGAGAGGTGAGACTGACTAGAGAGTGGTGAGATGGATTAGAGAGAGGTGAAAATGATTAGAGAGAGGTGAGACTGACCAGAGTCATGTGAGACCGACCAGAGAGAGGTGAGACCGACCAGAGAGAGGTGAGACCGACCAGAGAGAGGTGAGACTGACCAGAGAGAGGTGAGACTGATTAGAGAGAGGTGAGACTGAGCAGAGAGAGGTGAGACTGACCAGAGAGAGGTGAGCCTGACCAGAGAGAGGTGAGCCTGACCAGAGAGAGGTGAGCCTGACCAGAGAGAGGTGAGACTGACCAGAGAGAAGTGAGACTGATTAGAGAGAGGTGAGATTTATTAGAGAGAGGTGAGACTGACTAGAGAGAGGTGAGACTGACTAGAGAGTGGTGAGATGGATTAGAGAGAGGTGAAAATGATTAGAGAGAGGTGAGACTGACCAGAGTCATGTGAGACCGACCAGAGAGAGTGAGACCGACCAGAGAGAGGTGAGACCGACCAGAGAGAGGTGAGACTGACCAGAGAGAGGTGAGACTGATTAGAGAGAGGTGAGACTGAGCAGAGAGAGGTGAGACTGACCAGAGAGAGGTGAGACTGACCAGAGTGAGGTGAGCCTGACCAGAGAGGTGAGACTGACCAGAGAGAGGTGAGACTGACCAGAGAGAGGTGAGACTGACCAGACGAGAGAGAGGTGAGACTGACCAGAGAGAGGTGAGACTGACCAGAGAGGTGAGACTGACCAGAGAGAGGGAGACTGACCAGAGAGAGGTGAGACTGACCAGAGAGAGGTGAGACTGACCAGAGAGAGGTGAGACTGACCAGAGAGAGGTGAGACTGACCAGAGAGAGGTGAGACTGACCAGAGAGAGGTGAGACTGACCAGAGAGAGGGAGACTGACCAGAGAGAGGGAGACTGACCAGAGAGAGGGAGACTGACCAGAGAGAGGTGAGACTGACCAGAGAGAGGTGAGACTGACCAGAGAGAGGTGAGACTGACCAGAGAGAGGGACAACGTCTTCCACCTGATGGCTAAAGTCGAGTCACACCGCATCTGCTTTCAGACACAAGTTCATGTTGTTCCTCTGACCAGAGAAAGTATAATATCCCTCCCTATTAAAATAGACAGGACGAGATGCTAATAATGATAGAAACACAGCGCTGTCGATACACTTGGCTACTCATTCATTACAGTGTGAGTGGAAGTAGAGAGAAACATGTTTTATATTATGTAATAGTGTTGAATGAAAACAGTGACAGAGCAGAATGAAAACTTAAACATGAACTCAGTCATAAAAACAGCAGCTGTATTCTTTGATCATTTCTCTCTGGTCATGGTTTTAAAAGTTATGAAATCTTGCATAGGCTGGTATCAAACTTTGCGTGGGGTCGTGGAAGCTGTAGGCACAGTGATTTGAGCTATACGATTGGCCAGCGCAGTTAGACTCACTCGATTTATCCACAGATCTTCCTGTCCGCCGGTTAGGTGGAGTTTGTCTTTCCTGACAAATTCAATGGTTTAAACTGGGAACAGTTTGTCTACCCGGTACGCAAGGCTTCTGGAGTGCACCTGCCGGTAACAGCGCAACACGAATTTAAAAAGAAGAACCGCAATCCTTTTTCATATGATTTTCTACAGAAATGTTTGGTGATGGACTAGGAATGCCTTGAAGTCGATGGCGATCGATTGGTTGGTAACCACTGGCCCAGTGGAATCTCCATGCTTGTTGTTGTTGTTGTTCAGGCTTCATCTGTGTCTTGGAAACCGCACCTAAAACCCACGGTGGCTGTCATTGTCTTCACACATAGATCATGTGAGTCAGTCAGCGAGGTCTTGAAACGAAGCGCTAAACTGTGCTTCTTTGTAATGCATAGGGGAAGAAGTGTGGTGGATCGGTCGTAGTGGAGGGGAAATTAATTAGTCAGGCATAGTCACTTTTACTGCATGCTATGCAAACCAAAGCCACAGTCACTGATGATGAGTTCAATGTTCCTATTCTAAATCCGCCACATATTGTAATAAATGTGGGCATTTGCAGTGTAGTCAGCAATTCCCCTGAAATCAGTATGTGGTAGGACTCTGCATAACTACAGATTGGCAAATATGTTTTTCAGTCAAGGCCAACCCTATTCAACTATTGCTGTACATATACTATTATATGCTACCTATTCTACAGATGTACTATATATTCTATCCACATACTGTCACAATGACTCTACATTCAATCACACATGTATACATATACATACAGTGTATTCAGAAAGTATTCAGGCCTTGACTTTTTCCACATTTTATTATGTTTACAGCCTTTTCTAAAGTGGATTAAATAAAAAAGTGTCCTCATCAATTTACACACAATGCTCCATAATAACAAAAGAGAAAACAGGTTTTTTAGACATTTTAGGAAATGGATTAAATATAAAAACAGAAACACCTTATTTACATCAGTATTCAGACGCTTTGCTATGAGACTCTACATTATTAAATATAAAAACAGAAACACCTTATTTACATCAGTATTCAGACGCTTTGCTATGAGACTCTACATTATTAAATATAAAAACAGAAACACCTTATTTACATCAGTATTCAGACGCTTTGCTATGAGACTCTACATTATTAAATATAAAAACAGAAACACCTTATTTACATCAGTATTCAGACGCTTTGCTATGAGACTCTACATTATTAAATATAAAAACAGAAACACCTTTTTTACATCAGTATTCAGACGCTTTGCTATGAGACTCTACATTGAGTTTAGATGCATCCTGTCTCCATTGATCATCCTTGAGATGTTTCTACAACTTGATTGGAGTCCACCTGTGGTAAATTCAATTGATTAGACATGATTTGGAACATCTCACACCTGTCTATAAAGGTCCTACAGTTGTCAGTGCCTGTCAGAGCAAAAACCAAGCCATGAGGTCCAAGGAATGTCAAGAGTGTGAAAAGCTGTCATCAAGGCAAAGGGTGGCTACTTTGAACAATCTCAAATATTAAATATATTTTGATTTGTTTAACACTTTTTAAGTTACTACATGATTCCATATGTGTTATTTCATAGTTTTGATGTCTTCACTATTATTCTACAATGTAGAAAATAGTAAAAATAAAGAAAAACCCTGAAATGACTGGTACTGTATCTATACATACATTTACATATACAGGACTCTGACTTTGCTCATCCTAATACTTATAGATTTCTTAAATCCATTCTTCTACTCAGATGTGTGTGTATTGTTAGATATTACTGCACTGTTGGAGCTGGGAACACAACTATTTCACTACAGCCATAATAACATCAGCTAAATATGTGTACGTTCATATTGACGTTTTCTGATAGGTTCATTCCTGTGATAGAGGAATTCTAAATTCCTCTATGTTTTAATTGTCAAAAACCAATTAGCACTCATTTCTAATTCATTAATGAATTGTGTTCATTAATTATGCATGAAGTAGATCGAGACCAGTCTTAAAAGCCAGGTTAAAGAGCGTTTAATTCCAGAGAGTACTAACTACATACACAGATTTCCACAGGTTATAAACTCAAATGACATCATCAGTTTCCCACGATAGCCCCATTGTTTTTTTGTTTAGGTCCGGAGATGCTTTCTACTTCCTCATAAACCAGACATTACAACCTGTCTAGAAGATATACTTTTTCTCACCAATGGAACAAAACCCAAACATTCTTATCTTGTCTGAAAGCTTTTTCTCCCCTTGACCTTCCCAAGAGGCACAGACAATCAAATTAGTTCTGCTTACATTTTCAGTAACAGCTTAACCAATAACTTTTACTTTTCATATCATAACATAATAGTATTAGAATATCAATAATGTATACATAATTATTCATCTTTTAACTACGATTTCCTCTAACAATCCTCCCTTTGATCAAATATTATACATTCAAATCTACATCTAGTTTTATTTAATCATAAAAAATATAAGTATAAACGAATTTAACTAACCTTTTATAGAGGTTTATCAGATTATCATATGAATAGACACACACATAATCAACAAATTAACATTATTATAAATGTTAATCCAACTCTCCAAATATCATTAATCAAATCTAACCTTAACTCCAACTGTTTTTAAACCTACATCAGAATCATAACTCTTCCTTCCGGATTTTCGTCACGACCTTCATTAAAAACAGTTTAATCATGGAAACAAATTACAGTCTAATTCCCCTTCATCTCAACACTAGTCTCATCAAACATAAATTCCCCACAAATGACAGATCCAGATTCGTCCACTTCCTCTGTAGACATGCCTTCAGTCCTCCACGGTCGGAACCTGGAATCGCCCATAACGCCCCCATCTGTAGTGTCATTGATCTCTCTATAGTCCTGGAAACAATAACTTTCATACATACACGCAATCAACCACGTACGTACAAGACTAACACAGTCACACAGGTTAAGGTGGCCCATAACACCACATTTTTCCATAAATACTGTCAACCCAATTTAGTTCAGAGAAATATCCACCCCAGAGTTTCTGCCAACCCGTGAGCCAGGGTGGTCAAAACAGCTGAGGCTTCGGGCACTGATTCGTCCGGAGCTGTGCTACCTGGGATGTAAGACACGGTCCTGATTACCACGCCCACTTCCTCCTTTTATCTAATGCAATTCTATTCTGTCAGGTCTTCCAGCTGATTGCTTCAGTCTGTTCTACAAACCCTTTAATAACCCTTCTGGTAACTATAATTAATCCAGTCTACATTTTTATTGAGAGTAGACCACTCTAATCCTGCTAGTATCTGATTTCTTGCCTTGAACTCATCCGGCACACCTCGTGGAACCCTAAGGTTATCAATATATACTCTGTCGTTAAAAGACCCAGATGGAGCATCTCTTCTCTCTCGTTTGGCTAACTTCATGTCTTGGTGTTGTATGAGTGTAAAAGGCATTCCTAACCCGTCCAATCAGTCAAACTCATTCCCGCACAACCACCAGATGGTGACACTGGCCCATTTTATTTCATTGAAATCCCCAGAGTTCAACCAGCCTGTCAATTCAGACATGGTCTTGTCAGTGGTCATTTTCTGTACCAACTTGGTTCCTGGGGATATAAATAGTGACAACTGTCATTATCTGGCATTCCTGCTTTCATGAACAGCTTTACCATACATGCCATTCCCTTAGGGAATTAATTCCGTTCAGTGGAAAAGGGATAGTTGTTAACTGGGGTTTAGCGTTCGCACAGACATAACATTCTTCTTTAGCCACTGATCTGGCCGTATTGAATCCATTCCAACCATAAGTTGGACTCCCCAAACCCAGTCTCCACTTCTATAACTTCTTTGAGGTCTTTGGTCTGAACTATTCATACCTTTATACAATACTTCCTCTGTTCAGGAACACAGTCCAAAACGCCAACCCTTACTATACTCCACCTGGTCCCAAATTGAGTGTATGGGTTTACGTAGCCATCCCTTTCAGTGTGAGCTATGACCTGTCCACGATCAATATGGTGATTTACACAAATACTTCCCATAGAGTCCCATGGTTCTAGACTGCCAAGGGTGAATGACTCCAATTGATCTACACAAAATTCTACTGAGAGATCCTTGCCCAATTCCACCCTCACTTCCTTACTATTTTGTTTCAGTGACCTTCTGAGAATCTTAGGTAACATCCCATTTCCCTCATCTAGCACATGAGTCAAATTATCCTCTTTGGCACTTTCCGGGGGATCATGGTGAATCAGGAATATGTCCCCCACAATAAAACAGCTCAGGACGGTCAGTGCGCACGTGAAGCCCCACCCTCTCCCCGAGAACATATCAACAGCCAGAGCCAGACACATCTTCACTTCTATGAACAAAAACAGGGGTGACAGGACAGGGAGGGTCACTTCATTCGAGAGATGGCCCCCGGAATTCTGTTAATTCCAGTTCTTCTCCCGAACACTGTTTATTGTTCGATAGTGAAAATGTCTTACCCCCGCCGTGCGATATGAATCTGGGTAGCTCTTTCAGCTAGCTGTCACCAGGAGGCCTTGGTATGGGACTGGATTGAGTGACTTCACCTGTAGTTCTCCTGTAGTGTATAAAATCTTGGACATACAGATTTGGTTAATAAAACAGTTTCTTATTCGTTCTGTTTATTAGCTTTTTTATTTTTTTATCCTATTCTAGAACACCATTTACCTTCCCCTTTGTTACCTGGCTCTGCCCAGGTAACAACCTTGCCTTAATTTAAACAATGACTTAGGTAAGATTTAGTATACCATCCTTATGTCTGACATTCCATTTAGAGTGTCCTTTCATTTTCCACATGTCCAACTCTCCTTCCAAAACCACTCCTCTCTTCTCTCCAACCTTCAAGGTCTCTGCAAGGCGGGGGAGGGCTCTTATGTCAGCCTTTTCCCCTATCTGTCTGTACTGTTATCTTTCTCATGTTTTCCAAATTTGAACTACCTATTCTCACTGTTTGGCTCTATCCAAACCCATGGACCCTCTTAGAAAAAAACATGTCTATGAGCGGCTTTTCTCCGAATTCCCCACATTTCCTCAATCCATCTATATTAATCCTAACAATAATCCTAAATCATCACAGATGTTCTACATTCCTGCTAAATGCAACACCATTCAAAAAACTCATAATAATCAATCAAGGTCTAATAAATGCCAACCATATTAAAAATCCTTCCTACACTAACAAGCCCTCTCCTTGGGGACCCTCAGTCCTCTATCTGACAATAACATGGATTTAATGTGTTGCAAAGTGTGGAATAAAACTTTGGTCCTGTAAAAACAGAGTAAAGCAGAACAAAGCATTCTTATAACCCATCTGGTCCTCTCAGCTATTCTTATCCAGCACCAGGTGGACACCATGCCACCCTTCACGACAGGGAGAACAAACATACATGGGTCATCCTCAGTCAGTCTTATCCTCCCTGAAAGCATGCTTCACCTCAGCCTCTCCAACTGGAGCATCAAGCAAAGGCATCATGCCTGAAGCCTTCACCACATCTGTAACAGACTTCTTAAAACACCCATCATGTCTGTCCTCGTCCTTGTAGTCCGAGGGTGTAAGTGCCTGCATCAGAGAGCTTAATAGTTTTGATGGTTAGTAGGATTTCATCACCTTTACAAAGTTCAACAGTGCTCCCAGGTTTCCCCCATATCATGGAAAGCCTATCCACCTTTGTAGGATCCCCTATGCTATAAGGATATCCTCTTCTCCAGTCCCAAAACTGTCCCAAGTTGGTTATCATACGGACACCCTCCCCCATTTCACAGGTAATGTCCCCGTCTTTTGACACTCCTGTAACCGAGTGTTAAAACCAAACAAAAATATCTCAATTTCTTCCCTGCCCTGTTGGCTCAAAATATGTTATCTTCCCCTATTTATTCTCAATGATAAATATGACTTTCTCTCTGTTACAATACCAAATCCCTAATAGCCCATTCAAAAAACTTCACAGCTAATGTTATAAGACAGAATCCTGAACCACTTTCTCATTTGCGGTTCAAACAGTAATTCTAAACCCTCAACCAAAACTGCTTCATTTCTAATGAATTTACCTTAAAACTAGTAACTCAATATGACACCCATTCATTATACAAATGACTCTCCCCCGAGGCTGATCAGACCTTGGGAGCCAGTCATGATAAGGTCAAAAGGTCATACCATATTAGGCATAAAGAACCCTTTATCTTTTGAATAGAAATAGTCACCTGTATAATTCAAACCCATAAAAATAACATCT
Organism: Oncorhynchus nerka; assembly: GCF_034236695.1. Taxonomy (NCBI): domain Eukaryota; kingdom Metazoa; phylum Chordata; class Actinopteri; order Salmoniformes; family Salmonidae; genus Oncorhynchus; species Oncorhynchus nerka. The sequence continues at coordinate 8,118,366 of NC_088422.1, read as the reverse complement.
CATAAGGTTCCATATGTGAGCGTGCCTCTTTAAAATACCCTTGCACTAAAACAAACAGTTCTAACAGTTGTTTCATGTGTATAATTTGCAGACCTTTTTCAATTTGGTCATTTAAAGCTGCTCTCTCCCCAAAGTTATAAGACAATAACATTTCACCCATAGGATATTCTTTTTGGGACTTTCAATCGTTAATGTCTCGAATCTCACTAATCTAGACTAATCACTTATCATTTGATATTAATTTCTTTCAGCATTGTACAGGTTCATTTATTCTGTTCGCCTAGAATTACCCTGCCTTCTCACCAAGCCTAATTTATCCTCACTTGTTTTAACATATCTATCTGCTACATTCCGCAGTCAGCTTCCCATATACAGATAGACTATTAGGTAAAAACTTTATTTAGGTATGTTTATTGAATCATTGGCCATCCTATTTGTACGGAACAAGCGTCCTAATTCTCCAATGCGTACTATATCACTCCTTAATAATCCTTGGCTTGCAAAACCAGGCCGTATTAAGCTCTAGTTTATTTGGTGGTAGTGCACCTTACCTCAGGGTCAATTTCGGACCCTGCTTCCTTTTATCGATATCCTGGTTAATACCCCGGTAGAAACCCATTTTATTTGTTCGGAATATTCAAGCACCTATTATTGATCAAATTCAACTCCTTCATAACATTTTAATCAATAAATATCCGAAATAATCCCTCCAAATTCGAGAATAAAGGCTACTTTACCTGCTGCTGACTGGGAAAAGCACTGTTCGTTGTATCTAGTCACCCTTCCTGTCCTCCGTGATAATACGCAGGCCTGTTTAAATTTTAACCTCAATTCAGAGGTCAGGTCTTTAGTAAAACGAGTCAAAAACTCGTCCGTGCACGATTTTCAGCGTATTACCTTCAGATAACAGGTAGAGTTCTTTAGATCCGGCTCGAAGGACCAAATTGATAGAGGAATTCTAAATTCCAATTAGCACTCATTTCTAATTCATTAATGAATTGTAAGTTCATTAATTATGCATGAAGTAGATCGAGACCAGTCTTAAAAGCCAGGTTAAAGAGCGTTTAATTCCAGAGAGTACTAACTACATACACAGATTTCCACAGGTTATAAACTCAAAATGACATCATCAGTTTCCCACGATAGCCCCGTTGTTTTTTTGTTTAGGTCCGGAGATGCTTTCTACTCCCCTCATAAACCAGACATTACAACCTGTCTAGAAGATATACTTTTCTCACCAATGGAACAAAACCCAAACATTCTTATCTTGTCTGAAAAGCTTTTTCTCCCCCTTGACCTTCCCAAGAGGCACAGACAATCAAATTAGTTCTGCTTACATTTTCAGTAACAGCTTAACCAATAACTTTTACTTTTCATATCATAACATAATAGTATTAGAATATCAATAATGTATACATAATTATTCATCTTTTAACTACGATTTCCTCTAACATTCTGCAGTGTATTATATGTAACCATGGCGACGCTGTAATATATATCCCTCCATTCATTCATCAGCGTTACCAAGAAGGACAAAGCCACCGTCTGTGTGACTCCAGATGCACGATGGATCAACAAAGTCATTGTCAAGTTACAAAGGTAAATACAACACACACACACACACGCACACACACACACACACACACACACACACACACACACACAGACACACACACCACACACACACACACACACACACACACACACACACACACACACACACACACTTCTGTTGACTTTAACACAGACCATCTCTTTCTACAGTACCAACAAGAAGAAGAGAAGTGCAGAACTTCCCATCTCAACCACCATTGAGTGAATTGGAACAGGAATGTATCAAGTTGGAGCTAAATGGAAATGTGATACCAATGTAATACCAATGTAATACCAATGTGACACCAATGTGATACCAATGTGATACCAATGTAATACCAATGTGATACCAATGTGATACCAATGTAATACCAATGTAATACCAATGTGATGCCAATGTGATACCAATGTAATACCAATGTGATACCAATGTGATACCAATGTGACACCAATGTAATACCAATGTGATACCAATGTGATACCAATGTGATACCAATGTGACACCAATGTAATACCAATGTGATACCAATGTGATACCAATGTGATACCAATGTGATGCCAATGTGACACCAATGTAATACCAATGTGATACCAATGTGATACCAATGTAATACCAATGTAATACCAATGTAATACCAATGTGATGCCAATGTGATACCAATGTAATACCAATGTGATACCAATGTGATACCAATGTGACACCAATGTAATACCAATGTGATACCAATGTGATACCAATGTAATGCCAATGTGATACCAATGTGATACCAATGTAATACCAATGTGATACCAATGTGATACCAATGTGATACCAATGTGATACCAATGTAATGCCAATGTGATACCAATGTGATACCAATGTGATACCAATGTGATACCAATGTAATACCAATGTGATACCAATGTGATACCAATGTGATACCAATGTGACACCAATGTGACACCAATGTGATACCAATGTGATACCAATGTGATGCCAATGTGATACCAATGTGATACCAATGTGATGCCAATGTGATACCAATGTGATACCAATGTGATACCAATGTGATACCAATGTGATGCCAATGTGATACCAATGTAATACCAATGTGATACCAATGTGATACCAATGTAATACCAATGTAATACCAATGTGATACCAATGTGATACCAATGTGACACCAATGTGATACCAATGTGACACCAATGTGATACCAATGTAATACCAATGTGATACCAATGTGATACCAATGTGATACCAATGTGATACCAATGTGACACCAATGTGATACCAATGTGACACCAATGTGATACCAATGTGACACCAATGTGATACCAATGTAATACCAATGTGATACCAATGTGATACCAATGTGATACCAATGTAATACCAATGTGATACCAATGTGATACCAATGTGATACCAATGTGACACCAATGGATTCTATTAAAATATGATTCCAATAAAAAGTGAATTAGTTCATCTGAAATGATGAATGTATGTATTGGTAGGTTCTTATTTTTCAGAGTAAATAACCCACAGACACTAGAGAAGCTTTAACCAAGTTGAATTCTTCCCAGAGGTTCTGTACAGCTGTAATTCAGACAACACAACATTTGTCCCATCCAGATATTTATATCCCACTTATTAAGACACTCCTCCTTCTCTTCAATCCTTTCATTTTATGGTTCTACAGGAAGAGAGAAAAAAGGGAAACAGGAAACCAAACCTTTATTCCTCCCTTCAGATGACCTGTCCTCACCTCCTGACCTCAACCCCTCCTTCACCTAATCCACAGATGTCCATCTGTCTCCCCTGTATCAACACGTTGCTGTCCTCACCTCCTGACCTCAACCCCTCCTTCACCTAATCCACAGATGTCCATCTGTCTCCCCTGTATCAACACGTTGCTGTCCTCACCTCCTGACCTCAACCCCTCCTTCACCTAATCCACAGATGTCCATCTGTCTCCCCTGTATCAACACGTTGCTGTCCTCACCTCCTGACCTCAACCCTCCTTCACCTAATCCACAGATGTCCATCTGTCTCCCCTGTATCAACACGTTGCTGTCCTCACCTCCTGACCTCAACCCTCCTTCACCTAATCCACAGATGTCCATCTGTCTCCCCTGTATCAACACGTTGCTGTCCTCACCTCCTGACCTCAACCCCTCCTTCACCTAATCCACAGATGTCCATCTGTCTCCCTGTATCAACACATCGCTGTCCTCACCTCCTGACCTCAACCCCTCCTTCACCTAATCCACAGCTGTCCACCTGTCTCCCCTGTTTCACACTTTTTCTCTCCTCTCGTCCCCCAACACATTCCACAGCTATCTGTCTTTCTACAGAGACCCAGTCTCTTTTACTCCTTAATATACTATGTGTCTAATCTGTCATGTCTTTAATATCTCACTGTTCAAACTGTCGAATCAACAAGTCCCTCGTCTTGAACAACAGCATCCTAATGTTCAATTCCTATAAACTTGGAAATTACTAATAAATGTAGAAACAATGATAATAAAACATGAATAAAAACTAACAAATGAAGAAACAAGGAACAGACAGTCACCGTGAGGTGTACAGATTCAGAGACTTATGGCCTCTGAATGTTGATCACACAACAAAATGCCATTCCAGCTGAATCTGCTGTCTCCTTCAATGGTAGCTGGAGCAGCTTTTAGTCTCTCCACTTTCCCCTTCTGGTTCCTAAGAGAGTGAACTGCACAAGACTTGGAAAGCAACAAAAAGACATACAACATAACAGTATTAACAATGTGATAAGCGATGCATAATTATATATGCATGAAAACCAAAGTCTGAGACCATGACAAGTCCCACTCTCTCTTCACCTGACTCTATGCCTCCAGGATACTTTCCTGCTGGGTTCCACAAAAATGAAAGCTCTAAAAAGCTTCCTCATGCTTACGCCCAGTCTTCCCTTTAGGCCCCAGGTTCGAGAGGTGTTCCCAAGTCTTGTCACTTTCTCTTTGTTCCCATCTCCTCCATTTAACCTGATTGGCACGTCAGTTGATATGCTAGGGCGTATCCCTAACCCTGATTGGCACGTCACCTGATATGCTAGGGCGTATCCCTAACCCTGATTGGCACGTCACCTGATATGCTAGGGCGTATCCCTAACCCTGATTGGCACGTCACCTGATATGCTAGGGCGTATCCTAACCCTGATTGGCACGTCAGCTGATATGCAAGTGCGTATCCTAACCTGATTGGCACGTCAGCTGATATGCAAGTGCGTATCCTAACCCTGATTGGCACGTCAGCTGATATGCAAGGGCGTATCCCTAACCCTGATTGGCACGTCACCTGATATGCAGGGCGTATCCATAACCCACATGACATCCTCTTGAGGGAACTCAGCACTGTATCTGCTTTCACATCAATACCTTCAACATGTTGTTCACAGTACAATGACCCCTCTATCTCTATCATATGATGCATTAACCCATAAAGCAGCTAAACCCCAAACCAACTATGATGTTGATAGTAGTTCCCAGCCCCAACCCATCTGTATGTCTTACAGTGGACTGTAGTCTCTCTCTCGCTCTGCTTCCTGTGTCATGGTGTCTTCACTCACCCGTTATGCAGCTGGACTTCACTTCATGTGAGAACTATGCCCCCAAGGAGAGACACTACGATCTTAATCTGTGTCTCTCAAACCAATGCTGGGACGACACTTAGAGATACGTTTCTGGAGACTCTCCTCGGCCACATTAATGTTATCAGGGACCCCACCCCTCATCGTGCTTCAGCAGTTCTCTCTCTGCCACATTAATGTTATCAGGGCCCCCACCCTCATCGTGCTTCAGCAGTTCTCTCTCTGCCACATTAATGTTATCCAGGGCCCCCACCCCTCATCGTGCTTCAGCAGTTCTCTCTCTGCCACATTAATGTGATCAGGGACCCCCACCCCTCATCGTGCTTCAGCAGTTCTCTCTCTGCCACATTAATGTTATCAGGGACCCCCACCCCTCATCGTGCTTCAGCAGTTCTCTCTCTGCCACATTAATGTGATCAGGGACCCCCACCCCTCATCGTGCTTCAGCAGTTCTCTCTCGCTGCATCCCAATCACAACTAAAACATTTGATAAATGATCCAACCCGAATGTAGAGTGACTGAACTCAATGCTTACTCTGAGACGGAGGCTCAAATTCCAGCTTATCAACTTGGCCCACATCATCCCTGTTAGAACATACATTTATATTATCAACTTGACTCACATCATCCCTGTTAGAACATACATTTATATTATCAACTTGACTCACATCATCCCTGATAGAACATTTATATTATCAACTTGGCCCACATCATCCCTGATAGAACATACATTTATATTATCAACTTGGCCCACATCATCCCTGATAGAACATACATTTATATTATCAACTTGGCACACATCATCCCTGTTAGAACATTTATATTATCAACTTGGCCCACATCATCCCTGTTAGAACATACATTTATATTATCAACTTGGCCCACATCATCCCTGATAGAACATTTATATTATCAACTTGGCCCACATCATCCCTGATAGAACATACATTTATATTATCAACTTGGCCCACATCATCCCTGATAGAACATTTATATTATCAACTTGGCCCACATCATCCCTGATAGAACATTTATATTATCAACTTGGCCCACATCATCCCTGATAGAACATTTATATTATCAACTTGGCCCACATCATCCCTGATAGAACATACATTTATATTATCAACTTGGCCCACATCATCCCTGTTAGAACATTTATATTATCAACTTGGCCCACATCATCCCTGTTAGAACATACATTTATATTATCAACTTGACTCACATCATCCCTGATAGAACCTACATTTATATTATCAACTTGGCCCACATCATCCCTGTTAGAACATACATTTATATTATCAACTTGGCCCACATCATCCCTGAACATACATTTATATTATAGAACATCCCTGTTACATTTATATTATCAACTTGGCCCACATCATCCCTGTTAGAACATACATTTATATTATCAACTTGGCCCACATCATCCCTGTTAGAACATACATTTATATTATCAACTTGGCCCACATCATCCTGATAGAACATTTATATTATCAACTTGGCCATCATCCCTGATAGAACATACATTTATATTATCAACTTGGCACACATCATCCCTGATAGAACATACATTTATATTATCAACTTGGCACATCATCCTGATAGAACATACATTTATATTATCAAGATCATCCCTGTTAGAACATTTATATTATCAACTTGGCCCACATCATCCCTGTTAGAACATTTATATTATCAACTTGGCCCACATCATCCCTGATAGAACATACATTTATATTATCAACTTGGCCCACATCATCCCTGTTAGAACATTTATATTATCAACTTGGCCCACATCATCCCTGATAGAACATACATTTATATTATCAACTTGGCCCACATCATCCCTGATAGAACATACATTTATATTATCAACTTGGCACACATCATCCCTGTTAGAACATTTATATTATCAACTTGGCCCACATCATCCCTGTTAGAACATACATTTATATTATCAACTTGGCACATCATCCCTGATAGAACATTTATATTATCAACTTGGCCCACATCATCCCTGATAGAACATTTATATTATCAACTTATCATCATCCATTTATCGTTTATATTATCCCTGATAGAACATGAACATTTATATTATCAACTTGGCCCACATCATCCCTGATAGAACATTTATATTATCAACTTGGCCCACATTATCATCCCTGATAGAACATTTATATTATCAACTTGGCCCACATCATCCCTGATAGAACATACATTTATATTATCAACTTGGCCCACATCATCCCTGTTAGAACATTTATATTATCAACTTGGCCCACATCATCCCTGTTAGAACATACATTTATATTATCAACTTGGCCCACATCATCCCTGATAGAACCTACATTTATATTATCAACTTGGCCCACATCATCCCTGTTAGAACATACATTTATATTATCAACTTGGCCCACATCATCCCTGATAGAACATACATTTATATTATCAACTTGGCCCACATCATCCCTGTTAGAACATTTATATTATCAACTTGGCACATCATCCCATAGAACATACATTTATATTATCAAGACATCATAGAACATACATTTATATTATCAACTTGGCCCACATCATCCCTGATAGAACATACATTTATATTATCAACTTGGCACACATCATCCCTGATAGAACATACATTTATATTATCAACTTGGCACACATCATCCCTGATAGAACATACATTTATATTATCAACTTGGCCCACATCATCCCTGTTAGAACATTTATATTATCAACTTGGCCCACATCATCCCTGTTAGAACATTTATATTATCAACTTGGCCCACATCATCCCTGATAGAACATACATTTATATTATCAACTTGGCCCACATCATCCCTGTTAGAACATTTATATTATCAACTTGGCCCACATCATCCCTGTTATTTATAATCAATTGGCCCACATCATCCTGATAGAACATACATTTATATTATCAACTTGGCCCATCATCCCTGTTAGAACATTTATATTATCAACTTTGGCCACATCATCCCTGTTCAACTTGGACATCATCCCTGTTAGAACATTTATATTATCAACTTGGCCCACATCATCCCTGTTAGAACATACATTTATAATATCAACTTGGCCCACATCATCCCTGTTAGAACATACATTTATATTATCAGCCCACATCATCCCTGTTAGAACATACATTTATAATATCAACTTGGCCCACATCATCCCTGTTAGAACATACATTTATAATATCAACTTGGCCCACATCATCCCTGTTAGGCCCACATCATCCCTGATAGAACATACATTTATATTATCAACTTGGCCCATCATCATCCCTGTTAGAACATACATTTATAATATCAACTTGGCCCACATCATCCCTGTTAGAACATACATTTATATTATCAACTTGGCCCACATCATCCCTGATAGAACATACATTTATAAACCACCTTTTATTGTCGGTCATAACTCTTCTCATTACAGCCCCCCCTTGTCCATGTTAGTTTAAATAGTTAGCAGGGTGTATACCACCCCCCCCTTTCCTTCACCCGGCACTTATCATTCCAGCCTGTCTTCTTCAGATATCGTTTACAGGTCATTTTCCCAACGGCACATGTCACTTTTGCCTGTCACATTTCATGGCTCTTGATAATGTCCCGATTTTAATATCCAAGGAGATACTTCGGTTTCTCCCACGTACACAAGTCTCTCACCTGAACTTGTTCTGTCTCTCCACACTCACTCCACATGGACTCTCAGCACTCTGTTCCTGGTTTATGGACTCAGACAGATCTCACCTGAACTTTTTCTGTCTCATCACACTCACTCCACGCGGACTCTCAGCACTCTGTTCCTGGTTTATGGACTCAGATAGAAGTGGTAAAAGTCACCGTCTCTCATTGAGCGCCTTTGTCGCTCTTTCTTCAGCCAGTGAGGGAGGGTTTTGATGTTTACACACACTGTCTATGGTCAAATTATTCCTACCATGCATGAAGACACGATCTGACGTCACCTTCCATGATAACCTCAACAAAACACAGATCACAACAACAGTTAAGTTCATTACATTTCTGTTTCAGGAAATTCAGACAAACATTGACTATATGACGAATTATAACCTTAACCTTTTCTTAGTAACATCTCGAAGACAAATGTCAAAAAGCATAACATAATGTTCCTGCTAAAACCTTTTTCTAAATGAGTCCATATCCCCTTATTCTACTGGTGACCTCTAGGAAGAGTTACTAGATCATGAAGTTAGCACCCGAACCCCTCACAGAATTCCCACTCCAGGATCCCAATCTGGTGAAATGTGGATCAAAACAACAACTCAAAGTGAAATCAGCAAAACATACAGTATATCACAATACATATATCACAATACATATATCACAATACATATATCACAATACATATATCCCAATACATATATCACAATACAGTATATCACAATACATATATCACAATACAGTATATCACAATACATATATCACAATACAGTATATCACAATACAGTATATCACAATACATATATCACAATCCATATATCACAATACAGTATATCACAATACATATATCACAATCCATATATCACAATACATATATCCCAATACATATATCACAATACAGTATATCACAATACATATATCACAATACAGTATATCACAATACAGTATATCACAATACATATATCACAATCCATATATCACAATACAGTATATCACAATACATATATCACAATACAGTATATCACAATACATATATCACAATACATATATCACAATACATATATCACAATACAGTATATCACAATACATATATCACAATCCATATATCACAATACATATATCCCAATACATATATCACAATACAGTATATCACAATACATATATCACAATACATATATCACAATACATATATCACAATACATATATCACAATACAGTATATCACAATACATATATCACAATACAGTATATCACAATACAGTATATCACAATACATATATCACAATACATATATCACAATCCATATATCACAATACAGTATATCACAATACAGTATATCACAATACATATATCACAATACATATATCACAATCCATTTATCACAATACAGTATATCACAATGCATATATCACAATCCATTAGAAGTTAACCTAGTTAACGACATGATCTCTCCACCGAGTCTAACGATTCACAGGTCTCCTTTTCCCCATGATTCTCCATAACCACCACACCACATAAAAAAAATTAAAGTTCATTTTAGGTTTGGTAACCACTATACAAATTCCTCATGACCCCAGTTCATTTTAGGTTTGGTAACCACTATTCAAATTCCTCATGACCCCAGTTCATTTTAGGTTAGGTAACACCTATACTAATTCCTTGTGACCCCAGTTAATTTTAGGTTTGGTAACACCTATACTAATTCCTTGTGACCCCAGTTCATTTTAGGTTAGGTAACACCTATACTAATTCCTTGTGACCCCAGTTCATTAAGGGTTAGGTAACACCTATACTAATTCCTTGTGACCCCAGTTCATTTTAGGTTAGGTAACACCTGTACTAATTCCTCGTGACCCCAGTTCATTAAGGGTTAGGTAACACCTGTACTAATTCCTCGTGACCCCAGTTCATTTTAGGTTAGGTAACACCTATACTAATTCCTTGTGACCCCAGTTCCTTTTAGGTTAGGTAACACCTATTCAAATTCCTCGTGACCCCAGTTCATTTTAGGTTTGGTAACACCTATACTAATTCCTCATGACCCCAGTTCATTTTAGGTTAGGTAACACCTGTACTAATTCCTCGTGACCCCAGTTCATTTTAGGTTAGGTAACACCAATACTAATTCCTCGTGACCCCAGTTCATTTTAGGTTTGGTAACACCTATACTAATTCCTTGTGACCCCAGTTCATTTTGGGTTTGGTAACACCTATACTAATTTCTCATGACCCCAGTTCATTTTGGGTTAGGTAACACCTATACTAATTCTTTGTGACCCCAGTTCATTTTAGGTTAGGTAACACCTATACTAATTCCTCGTGACCCCAGTTCATTTTAGGTTAGGTAACACCTATACTAATTCCTTGTGACCCCAGTTCATTTTAGGTTTGGTAACACCTATACTAATTCCTTGTGACCCCAGTTCATTTTAGGTTAGGTAACACCTATACTAATTCCTCGTGACCCCAGTTCATTTTAGGTTAGGTAACACCTATACTAATTCCTCGTGACCCCAGTTCATTTTAGGTTAGGTAACACCTATACTAATTCCTCGTGACCCCAGTTCATTTTAGGTTAGGTAACACCTATACTAATTCCTTGTGACCCCTCCACCCTTCCATTCAAGAATCCTATTCCAGAATAAGACGACATAAAATCTACATTTATTTCAAAATAAAACCACATAAAATGTCTCATGATTTGAAAACCCCCCAAGGCCTTCTGAGAGTGTTGTGTCATATAATATAAATGTATTACCTTTAGTATCCATTCCTCTGTCATTTCTCCTAGAATTTTCAACCCAAAATATGTTTTCCTGTGGCAAATTTAGCCAATTTCTCCTCCGGAATCCGCAATATTTACATGTGGTTCTCTAACACTTTCTCTCACCAAGGCAGCCACCTCAGCCATTCCCTCTGCTTTATGATTATCTATGGAGATTTGATCTGTACGACTAGTATGAGGATCACATTTCACCACTGTTCATTTACTGGGTAACTGACATGCTTCTAATAATGCCTCTACCTCCAGACCATTTCTATTGGTGTTCCTGTCGCTGATAACATGTTATCTGTTTTAGTGGTGTGTGTGTTTGGAGTATTCAGGAGTTGCGATTTGGTGTGTGTGTGTTTGGAGTATTCAGGAGTTGTGTTTTAGTGGTGTGTGTGTTTGGAGTATTCAGGAGTTGTGTGTGTGTTTGGAGTATTGGTGGGCACTATGAACTCTGCTCCCTCTCCTCTCTCTGTGGGTGAGTGTGGGTGAGTGTGAGTGAGTGAGATATAGAGAGAACAAAATAGAGAAAGTGTGTGTGTGTGCGTGTGTGAGCAGGGTAAGGGGCATAGTGTAGTAGAGAGCAGAGCAGACCCCAGGTCTCAGACAGCTCTCTGTGTTTCCTCTGTAAGGTCTGATTCTGATTGGTTAGAATAAACACATTAGAGGAGTTTTACAAGATGCTCCACTTGGTGGCTGAATTTATAGCTGAAACTTTGCTTTGCACAAACTCTGCTTGACAGATCAGAACGTTACAGAGCGCTGAAAACATGACTGTCTGAACCAAACCTGTGAGCCAGAAGATGGGCTTTTAGCCAGATTGTTGTTGGAAAACTACATCTAAATAGCATTACTGAAAGCAGAAAGTCAGGTACCCGAGCTAACATTCAACTACAGTACATAGAAACATCATTCTGGCACTATGGGGACTCTATTTAAATCCAATGCCGTCAGGACAGAATGTCTCTTTTCAGAGTCCTGGTGGAGATGGAGAGAGCTCTCAGGGCCAGAGAGAGAGTTAGTTAGTTAGAGAGGTTAGTTAGAGAGGTTAGTTAGAGAGGTTAGTTAGAGAGGTTAGTTAGAGTGGTTAGTTAGAGAGGTTAGTTAGAGAGGTTAGTTAGAGTGGTTAGTTGATGTTGAATGTAGTAGGTTACCATTCCATGTAAAGTGCAGTGAGCCTCAGTGAAAAGCTCTGTATAAAAAGCATGTATTATTGTTAAGGTGTGGCTGCCACTTCCTGTCTGAGAGCCAGTGTTAGACTTAGACATGCCTGTGTATAATGTCATCACACAAACCCCAGCATTCAACACACACAACCCCCCTGTCCTGAATAGACTGTGTGTGTGACAGGGAGTCAGACAGGAAATCAAGAATATGATTCATTGATGTTCTGAAGACAACTGCCTTTAAATGAACATTTATAACTTTCATCAGAAGAAACTTCACAAACAATTATTATATATTATTTATGGTTTCAGGAATTCCAGTGTCTTGACCCACGCTAATCCTGGTCAACAATACAATAGACAAATATCTCACCCACTCCAAATAATAACAGAACACCAAAAGTAGTGACAATGTTGACTTTTAGTCTCGGTCTCAATGACCTCATTTATATTCCACATGTCTGTACAATCACTTCAGAGTCTGGGGTTAGAAACCATGTGGAGTCTGGTCTGTTGTCACCATCGTCGTAGTGAGGAGACCAAAGCACAGCGTGATGTGAAGATATATTTTTAATGTAAGACGAATGAACACGAAGTACACTAAACAAACCAACAACATGACCACTAACAACACTGAGTGCAAACATGCAACATCACATAGACAATCACCCACAGATTACCCACGGAATATGGCTTCTTAAATATGGTTCCCAGTCAGAGACAACGATAAACAGCTGCCTCTAATTGAGAACCAATCTAGGCAACCATAGACATACAAAACACCTAGACTAGTACACAACCCCATAAACATACAAAAACCCTAGACAGGACAAAAAATCATAGACAGGACAAAAACCCTAGACAGGACAAAAACCCCTAGACAGGACAAAAACCCTAGACAGGACAAAAACCCCTAGACAGGACAAAAACCCCTAGACAGTACAAAAACCCTAGACAGGACAAAAACCCCAGACAGGACAAAAACCCTAGACAGGACAAAAACTCTAGAAACCCTAGACAGTACAAAAACCCTAGACAGGACAAAAACCCTAGACAGGACAAAAACCCTAGACAGGACAAAAACCCTAGAAGCCCTAGACAGTACAAAAACCCTAGACAGTACAAAAACCCTAGACAGGACAAAAACCCTAGACAGGACAAAAACCCTAGACAGTACAAAAACCCTAGACAGTACAAAAACCCTAGACAGGACAAAAACCCTAGACAGGACAAAAACCCTAGACAGTACAAAAACCCTAGACAGTACAAAAACCCTAGACAGGACAAAAACCCTAGACAGGACAAAAACCCTAGACAGGACAAAAACCATAGACAGTACAAAAACCCTAGACAGGACAAACAGAAAAACAGTTATTTAAACATGATCCCCAATTAGCGACAATGATTACCAGCTGTCTCTAATTGGGAACCATACAAAACACCAAAATAGAATATATAAACTAGAACACAACATAGACATTTTAAACTAGAATACCCCCTAGTCACACCCTGACCTACTACACCATAGAGAAACATGGGCTCTCTATGGTCAGGGCATGACAGTATCCCCCCCAAAGGTGCGGACTCCGGACGCAAAACCTCCAGTGTAGGTCGTGACCCCCGCCCAGACCACGGATCCGGCCATCACGGAGGCTACATAAAGTTTCAACATGAAACAATTTGAATAAGAACAGGAAGTAGAGTGTGGTAAATGCAGTATGGTTCTCTGTTCAATAGTAGACCTCCTCAAACACTGAGTAAAAGTCTCACTCAGATCTTTAGAGTTCTCAGTCTCTGACTCCGCCCGCTGACCTCGTGACCCCCCTCAACCCTCTCCATTCTAAAAGGCTGCAGTGCAAAGGTCAATAATCTACGTTGGTTTGGAATTCTGTGTTAAATCTCATCAATATCTTTACAGACCTCCCTCCCTCCCTCCCTAGAAGGGGGGGGGGGCATAATCGACATCCGCGTCTTCGGCGCCCGGAGATCATTCGGTTAACTGCCTTGCTCAGGGGCAGAAGTACAGATTTTGACCTAGACAGGATCAGTATTCTGAACTGTTCTCCCACCATGACACTCATCACAGGACAGACTATCAGGTTGTTCTAGACAGGATCAGTATTCTGACCTGTTCTCCCACCATGACACTCATCACAGGACAGACTATCAGGTTGTTCTAGACAGGATCAGTATTCTGACCTGTTATCTCACCATGACACTCATCACAGGACAGACTATCAGGTTGTTCTAGACAGGATCAGTATTCTGACCTGTTTTCCCACCATGACACTCATCACAGGACAGACTATCAGGTTGTTCTAGACAGGATCAGTATTCTGACCTGTTATCTCACCATGACACTCATCACAGGACAGACTATCAGGTTGTTCTTACATTGTCAGATAAATATCATGTTATTATCTCTAGCTTCTCCAATCCCTCCATGAAAAAGTCATCTCATCTCTAACCTCGTTGTCAGGCCAATTCAGTGAAATGGTGAACTAGGTTCCATCTGCCCAAACATTCCTCAGATCTTCATCAGTTCTCCCTCTCTTCTTCCTCTCTCTTCTTCTACCTCTCCATGTATCCCAGCACTTCTTCAGGCTAGTTACAATAACTCATTTACACATTTCCCTCAGTCTTTCTATCAGTCCCTCTATATCTCCATCCCTTTCCACAATCACTCTATCCTTCTCCTCCATCTCCTCTCTCCATCACTTCTCCTCTCCTCCATCTCTCTATCCTTCTCCTCCATCTCTCTATCCTTCTCCTCCATCACTCTATCCTTCTCCTCCATCTCTCTATCCTTCTCCTTCATCTGTCTATTCTTCTCCTCCATCTCTCTATCCTTCTCCTTCATCTGTCTGCTGAACTCCCTCTGCATCTCTCTATCCTTCTCCTTCATCTCTCTATCCTTCTCCTTCATCACTCTATCCTTCTCCTCCATCTCTCTATCCTTCTCCTTCATCTGTCTATTCCTCTCCTCCATCTGTCTGCTGAACTCCCTCTGCATCTTTGTCTGTGAGATCATGATGTTCCTCTGTAACTCAGGCAGGACTATCTTCATCAGGTTTCTTTCTGCTTCTCCTTCATAGTTCTCCATCTCCTGTCTGTGTCTCTCCTCCATCTCCCTCCTCTCATTCTCTCTCTTCTCTCTAAATCTCTCCAGCTTTCTCTCCATCTCCTCCCTCCTATCAGACTCCCTCTTCAGCTCCCTCTCCAGCTCTCTTTTCTTCTCCACATCCCTCTCTTCTTTCACCTGTCTCTCCAGTTCACTGGTTCTTTCACTGAGTGTTCTGATATCTCCCTCATGTTCCTGGATCACTCCCTCTATCTTTATCAGAGAGTCCTGCAACTCCTTCTGAAGCCTCTCTCTCAAGTCTCTCTCCTCCCTCTGTTTCCTCTCTCCTCTCTCTCTCTCTGGATCTTTCCCTCCATCTCTCTAACCTGGTCCTCTGCCTCCTGGTAGGTCTGACTGCTGTAGAATCTCTCTATGTTTCCTGCCACCATCTCCTCTACCTGAACCAGGAGCTCTGATACCTGAGTGCCATGGGCCCTGTCCTTAATGTTGAGGCTTAATGTTGTGGTACCTGCTCCCACTTTTCTCTACAAGCTGCTGGAGGTCCTGACTTCCTGCTTGGAGAAACTCCTCAATCCTCTGCTCTTTCAGGCCATCATCATGGGTGAATAGAATCACAGTGTGTCCCCAACAACCCTCCCCAAACATCTCCTCTATTCTCTCCAGCACCCCTCTCTCCTCCCCCTTAGAGGGCTCCACTGGTATGACCAGCAGGAAGGCGTGGAGTCCAGGACAGAACCAGTCTGGAGTGTCCACCAGCACCAGCCGTCTCCCACACACGTCCCGCTCTCTCCTCTTACTCCTCTGGGTCACTGCAGAGGGGCTGGCCTGGGCTCCAAACTCCTCTCTGCCCAGGATGGTGTTTCCTGCTGCACCCCTCCCAGCCCCAGTCCTCCCCAGCAGCACCAGTCTCAGCTCAGACACACTGGGAGACACTGGGGAGTCTGGACTGCTGCTCTCTCCTCCCACTGCAACACAACACACAGCACTGATCAACACTCTGACTCTCTGGAGGATGTACAACAGTGTCTAATATAATATAATCTACATCCATAACTCACTATGTGGAAGATGTACAACAGTGTCTAATATAATATAATCTACATCCATAACTCACTATATGGAGGATATACAACAGTGTCTAATATAATATAATCTACATCCATAACTCACTATATGGAGGAGGTACAACAGTGTCTAATATAATATAATCTACATCCATAACTCACTAGATGAAGGATTTAACTCCATGCTGTTTGTCCTCCTCAGTGGAAGTGTGGGGTCTGTATCTGAGGTCTCTCCTCCCACTGTAACACAACATAGAGAACTGGTCAACATACTGACTCATCAGAGACACATTTAAAACATAGTATAAACAAACTACAAATACATTACACATCATAGTGAAATATAGATCATTGAAGAAAATAGAGAATATCAAGATTGATGACTCACTAAGTGAAGGATGGTCCTCTATAGACTAGAAACAGTAGGAGACAACAGGACTATATTGATAACTCACTAAGTGAAGGATGGTCCTCTATAGACTAGAAACAGTAGGAGACAACAGGACTATATTGATAACTCACTAAGTGAAGGATGGACCACTATAGACTAGAAACAGTAGGAGACAACAGGACAATATTGATAACTCACTAAGTGAAGGATGGTCCTCTATAGACTAGAAACAGTAGGAGACAACAGGACAATATTGATAACTCACTAAGTGGAGGAAGGTCCTCTATAGACTAGAAACAGTAGGAGACAACAGGACAATATTGATAACTCACTAAGTGAAGGATGGTCCTCTATAGACTAGAAACAGTAGGAGACAACAGGACAATATTGATAACTCACTAAGTGAAGGATGGTCCTCTATAGACGAGAAACAGTAGGAGACAACAGGACAATATTGATAACTCACTAAGTGAAGGATGGTCCTCTATAGACTAGAAACAGTAGGAGACAACAGGACTATATTGATAACTCACTAAGTGAAGGATGGTCCTCTATAGACTAGAAACAGTAGGAGACAACAGGACTATATTGATAACTCACTAAGTGAAGGATGGACCACTATAGACGAGAAACAGTAGGAGACAACAGGACAATATTGATAACTCACTAAGTGAAGGATGGTCCTCTATAGACTAGAAACAGTAGGAGACAACAGGACTATATTGATAACTCACTAAGTGAAGGATGGTCCTCTATAGACTAGAAACAGTAGGAGACAACAGGACAATATTGATAACTCACTAAGTGGAGGAAGGTCCTCTATAGACTAGAAACAGTAGGAGACAACAGGACAATATTGATAACTCACTAAGTGAAGGATGGACCTCTATAGACTAGAAACAGTAGGAGACAACAGGACAATATTGATAACTCACTAAGTGAAGGATGGACCACTATAGACTAGAAACAGTAGGAGACAACAGGACAATATTGATAACTCACTAAGTGGAGGATGGTCCTCTATAGACTAGAAACAGTAGAAGACAACAGGACAATATTGATAACTCACTAAGTGAAGGATGGTCCTCTATAGACTAGAAACAGTAGGAGACAACAGGACAATATTGATAACTCACTAAGTGAAGGATGGTCCACTATAGACTAGAAACAGTAGGAGACAACAGGACAATATTGATAACTCACTAAGTGGAGGAACCTCCATGCTATCTCTCCTCCTGACTGGGAGGATGGAACCTGTATCTGACGTCTCTCCATGTTCTAAAATAGTAGAACAACCATTTAGAATGGGAACATTTACCTCAGTGACACATGAAGGCACATAGACCGACTGAAGGGGAGTTCTGGGTTTCTACTGAAATGTTAAGTATCACATATCTCACTCACCAGTCATCTGGGCTGAGATCTCTCTTCTCAGTCTCTCTACCTCAGTCTTCACATCACATATCTGTTGAGCTGAAATAACAAAGGAGGACTAGGATCTGAATTCTGTGTTAAAGACTTTAGACAGAAATATGATGCAGAGGGAAAGTATGAAGTGATGGACAACAATATTCACAACTCAGTGGAGAGTCGACAAAAACCTGAGAATTGAGGAAAGTACAGAAGACTAAATGTATTAATGGTGTGAATAATCTCACCCAGTTCAGCATTTTCATTGTTGACATCCTCCACCTGTTTGTCTCTCTCTCCTCTAGTAGGTTGTCTTTCTCTTCTACTTCCTGTCTCCTCTCTTTAAGTTCCTGTCTCCTCTCTTTCAGTTCATTTTCTTTCCCTCCAGTAGTTTGTCTCTCTCTTCCAGTAATTTGTCTCTCTCTTCCAGTAGTGTGTCTCTCTCTTCCAGTTGTTTGTCTTTCTCTTCCAGTAGTGTGTCCTTCTCTCCCAGTCTGTGGTTCCTGTCCTCTAGTTGAAGGTCTTTTTCCTGCAGTAGGACTCTGAAGTTCTCTACTTGGCTGTTCTTGTCCTGCAGGTTCTTTCTCAGAGCCTCTAGTTGAATGTCTCTATCCTTTAGTTGCTTGTCTTTCTCTTCCAGTTGGTTTTCTTTCTCTTTTAATAGTTTCTCCCTCTGTTCCATTATCTGGTTCTTCTCCTCCAGGAGTCTCTCTTTCTCTCTCACTTCCTGGGTCATATCATCCAGTTGTGTGTCTTTCTCCTCTAGTTGTTTCATCATTTCCTGTCTTAATTTCTCTTTTAATTCTTTTTCCATCTTCAACTCTGAGAGAGAGCAATTAACATATTTAACTGGTGGTTTGAATAAGAAATGTATTAATTAATTCAATAGTATGTCTATAAAGACATTATCATTTGATGGAGGTGGTACAATTATTAGTAATTATTTCCTCCAGTCAACAGTTATCTGAGCGGAACCAATCATCAACTGGTCTATTGACTATTTGATACATTACAAATTAATTTGTCTGAAAAACTGAATGACATCACTCATGTTCCCTGATTCAATCCTCTCTCCTCCAGACTCTCTCATACTTACCAAGCTCACCAGCTGATGCCTCCCTCTTCAGCTTGTCCTCCTGGGTCTCACGTTGTAAATACCGTGATCCTGAGACTATGGTGTAAAACAGAGAGGTGAGTTCTGTGTGTTAGACTACATCACTATATACAGAAAGAACAGGACCAATCAGATTTTTCCTGTCACTCAAGCCTCCCTCATGTAGGGACCGTGGGCACCAATGAGATTTGGTTAACTTCATAAATAATGTTGTTTTGTTATTGGCCTCTCTTGTCGTGGAAATTTCCTCTATTTACCAAATCATGAGAGCAAACCACACACAAGTCAGAGTTAGTTATCAAAGTCCATCTTTAATTATATGAGCTCTATCACAACCCTGTGACTCTCAGATCAATTCAGTGTCTATCAATGAATTCTCTGAGAGTCCCTTCCACATTTCAACTGAGATCCTTTATAGCAAAGACACACATGATAAGACAGCATCGGCATAATTCATCGTTCAGCTTTGTCTCCTTTCTCAAACTCAGAACCATAAACAAATCCTCCATAACAGGCATATATCAAATCCATCCTATCTTGACAAGATCACAGAGACACACTTACTGGCACACAGACATTGTGGAGCCAAGAGATACACGCTTGACCTCTCCCCTCTCTCCGGCCCAAACAACTTAGTCTTGACAGAGAACAGATACTGCGAAGAACATATGACATCATAATACAACCTACCTTGAGATCATTTGGGGAGAATATTGATAAATGTAAAGAAACTGATTTAATTTGTAGCCTTGAAGAAGACACACTGCTGTTCACAAGGCCTGTAGTTTGTATAGTATCAGATTAACACTCTGGTCTGTTCTTTGTCTTGTGTTACTGGTTGTCAATAAACAAAACAGACAAATAAGTAATTACTCACCAAATGCTGATCATCCATTATCCAAGATGGAGAGTCATGAATAATGATCATGTAAAACAGAATGCATTAGTTATTATTGTTCATTGAATTTCTGCGTCATTACATAATTTAATGAAATACCATACATCATATTGGAATAACTGTTCATCACATTCATTACTAATGTACATCTAGGGAAAGGGATGTAAGCAGCACTACTATGTGAGCAGTCTGAGAATGACTGAATGCTTCATACTACATTTACATTTTACATTTAAGTCATTTAGCAGACGCTCTTATCCAGAGCGACTTACAAATTGGTGCATTCACCTTATGACATCCAGTGGAACAGCCACTTTACAATAGTGCATCTAAATCTTTTAAGGGGGGTGAGAAGGATTACTTTATCCTATCCTAGGTATTCCTTAAAGAGGTGGGGTTTCAGGTGTCTCCGGAAGGTGGTGATTGACTCCGCTGTCCTGGCGTCGTGAGGGAGTTTGTTCCACCATTGGGGGGCCAGAGCAGCGAACAGTTTTGACTGGGCTGAGCGGGAACTGTACTTCCTCAGTGGTAGGGAGGCGAGCAGGCCAGAGGTGGATGAACGCAGTGCCCTTGTTTGGGTGTAGGGCCTGATCAGAGCCAGGAGGTACTGAGGTGCCGTTCCCCTCACAGCTCCGTAGGCAAGCACCATGGTCTTGTAGCGGATGCGAGCTTCAACTGGAAGCCAGTGGAGAGAGCGGAGGAGCGGGGTGACGTGAGAGTACTTGGGAAGGTTGAACACCAGACGGGCTGCGGCGTTCTGGATGAGTTGTAGGGGTTTAACCTGTTGCTCCTACCCTCTACTTTTTTGAACATTTTGTTAAAAATCGCGCAACATTTCAGCGCCCTGCTACTCATGCCAGGAATATAGTACGTTCATATGGTTAGAATGTGTGGATAGGAAACCCTCGGACGTTTTTAAAACTGGTTAAATCACGACTGTGGCTATTACATAACGTGCGTTACATCGGAAAGCGCAGGAAAACCTGATCACAGAAAATGGAAATAAATATCCTTGCGCCACTTCAAGCAATTGTTAACAGTGAGCCGAATTAGATAAGACCGAGCATTCAACTCCCACAGCATCCCCATGTTGTCTAGAGTCTTGTGAATTGAATCCTCTTTGATTCTTGGTTGAACCGAAAGAGGGGCACGACTTACCTCCGGTCTCCGCCCAGATCATTCCGGAAGAGCTCTCTCCTGAAATTTTTTCCAAGACGACAGCTAATGATATTTACATCGCCTACGGATGATTTTTATCGCTTATTAACGTTTACTAATACCTAAAGTAGCATTACAAACGTATTTCGAAGTGTTTTGTGAAAGTTTATCGTCTACTTTTTGAATTTTAAAAAATGACGTTACGTTGTGAAATCGCTGTTTTTTTCGTTTATCACACAGTCTACATATAACGATATCTTGGCTTTATATGGCCCGATTTAATCGAAATAAAGACCCAATAGTGTTTATGGGACATCTAGGAGTGCCAACAAAGAAGATGGTGAAAGGTAATGACTGTTTTCTATTTTATTGTGCGGTTTGTGTAACGCCGAAATGCTAATTATTTTGTTTACGTCCCCTGCTGTGCTTTTCTGTTGTAGTGTATTGGTGCATGCTATCAGATAATAGCTTCTCATGCTGTCGCCGAAAAGCATTTTAAAAATCTGACTTGTTGCCTGGATTCACAACGAGTGTAGCTTTAATTTGATACCCTGCATGTGTATTTTAATGAACTTTTGAGTTTTAACTAATACTATTAGCATTTAGCGTAGCACATTTGCATTTCCAGAGCTCTAGTTGGGACGCAAGCGTCCCAACTAGAGGCAAGAGGTTAATGGCACAGGCAGGGAGCCCAGCCAACAGCGAGTTGCAGTAATCCAGACGGGAGATGACAAGTGCCTGGATTAGGACCTGCGCCGCTTCCTGTGTGAGGCAGGGTCGTACTCTGCGGATGTTGTAGAGCATGAACCTACAGGAACGGGCCACCGCCTTGATGTTATATGAGAACGACAGGGTGTTGTCCAGGATCACGCCAAGGTTCTTAGCGCTCTGGGAGGAGGACACAATGGAGTTGTCAACCGTGATGGCGAGATCATGGAACGGGCAGTCCTTCCCCGGGAGGAAGAGCAGCTCCGTCTTGCCGAGGTTCAGCTTGAGGTGGTGATCCGTCATCCACACTGATATGTCTGCCAGACATGCAGAGATGCGATTCGCCACCTGGTCATCAGAAGGGGGAAAGGAGAAGATTAATTGTGTGTCGTCTGCATAGCAATGATAGGAGAGACCATGTGAGGTTATGACAGAGCCAAGTGACTTGGTGTATAGCGAGAATAGGAGAGGGCCTAGAACAGAGCCCTGGGGGACACCAGTGGTGAGAGCACGTGGTGAGGAGACAGATTCTCACCACGCCACCTGGTAGGAGCGACCTGTCAGGTAGGACGCAATCCAAGCGTGAGCCGCGCCGGAGATGCCCAACTCGGAGAGCGTGGAGAGGAGGATCTGATGGTTCACAGTATCGAAGGCAGCCGATAGGTCTAGAAGGATGAGAGCAGAGGAGAGAGAGTTAGCTATAGCAGTGCGGAGCGCCTCCGTGATACAGAGAAGAGCAGTCTCAGTTGAATGACTAGTCTTGAAACCTGACTGATTTGGATCAAGAAGGTCATTCTGAGAGAGATAGCGGGAGAGCTGGCCAAGGACGCCACGTTCAAGAGTTTTGGAGAGAAAAGAAAGAAGGGATACTGGTCTGTAGTTGTTGACATCGGAGGGATCGAGTGTAGGTTTTTTCAGAAGGGGTGCAACTCTCGCTCTCTTGAAGACGGAAGGGACGTAGCCAGCGGTCAGGGATGAGTTGATGAGCGAGGTGAGGTAAGGGAGAAGGTCTCCGGAAATGGTCTGGAGAAGAGAGGAGGGGATAGGTTCAAGCGGGCAGGTTGTTGGGCGGCCGGCCGTCACAAGACGCGAGATTTCATCTGGAGAGAGAGGGGAGAAAGAGGTCAGAGCACAGGGTAGGGCAGTGTGAGCAGAACCAGCGGTGTCGTTTGACTTAGCAAACGAGGATCGGATGTCGTCGACCTTCTTTTCAAAATGGTTGACGAAGTCATCTGCAGAGAGGGAGCAGGGGGGGGGGAGGAGGATTCAGGAGGGAGGAGAAGGTGGCAAAGAGCTTCCTAGGGTTAGAGGCAGATGCTTGGAATTTAGAGTGGTAGAAAGTGGCTTTAGCAGCAGAGACAGAGGAGGAAAATGTAGAGAGGAGGGAGTGAAAGGATGCCAGGTCCGCAGGGAGGCGAGTTTTCCTCCATTTCCGCTCGGCTGCCCGGAGCCCTGTTCTATACTAGGACATCAAACTGATTTCAAGCTGATTCAATGTTAATTTTGGAGTGTGAAATATTGACCTCTATGGCAGATATATAGTGGGAGGACTATGTGAAATGTTGACCTCTATGGCAGATATATAGTGGGAGGACTATGTGAAATGTTGACCTCTATGGCAGATATATTGTGGGAGGACTATGTGAAATGTTGACCTCTATGGCAGATATATAGTGGGAGGACTATGTGAAATGTTGACCTCTATGGCAGATATATAGTGGGAGGACTATGTGAAATGTTGACCTCTATGGCAGATATATTGTGGGAGTGCCATGGTAAATAAATTCTGGATAATTTGAAGAACATCTATACATCTTAATCCAACCTACCTTGAGAACATTTGGGGAGAGTATTGATAAATGTAAAGAAACTGATTTAATTTGTAGCCTTGAAGAAGACACACTGCTGTTCACAAGGCCTGTAGTTTTTATAGTATCAGATTAACACTCTGGTCTGTTCTTTGTCTTGTGTTATTGGTTGTCAATAAACAAAACAGACAAATAAGTAATTACTCACGTGGTACTGATCATCCATTATCCAAGATGGAGAGTCATGAATAATGATCATGTAAAACAGAATGTATTAGTTATTATCATGACCTTCAAATCACCATCTGTCACATGATCCTCTCAAATACCATAGTGATGTGATATACATCAGAGGGGTGTGAGTGTTCATCACATTCATTACTAATGACAATCAAGGGACTTGACAGTAATGTTGGAATGGTTCTAATGCTTTAGGAACAGCTCAAATGTCACATTCTGACCCTAGTTCTTTTGTTATGTCTTTGTTTTAGTATGGTCAGGGCGTGAGTTGGGTTGGTTGTCTATGTTCGTTTTTTCTATGTTGTGTTTTGTGTTTGGCCTGGTATAGTTCTCAATCAGAGGCAGGTGTCATTTGTTGTCTCTGATTGAGAATCATACTTAAAACTAGTTGCTCCTACCCTCTACTTTTTTGAACATTTTGTTAAAAATCGCGCAACATTTCAGCGCCCTGCTACTCATGCCAGGAATATAGTACGTTCATATGGTTAGAATGTGTGTATAGGAAACCCTCTGACGTTTTTAAAACTGGTTAAATCACGACTGTGGCTATTACATAACGTGCGTTACATCGGAAAGCGCAGGAAAACCTGATCACAGAAAATGGAAATAAATATCCTTGCGCCACTTCCAGCAATTGTTAACAGTGAGCCGAATTAGATAAGACCGAGCATTCAACTCCCACAGCATCCCCGTGCAGTCGAGTATCTTGTGAATTTAATCCTCTTTGATTCTTGGTTGAACCGAAAGAGGGGCACGACGTACCTCCGGTCTCCGCCCAGATCATTCCGGAAGAGCTCTCTCCTGAATTTTTTTCCAAGACGACAGCTAATGATATGTACATCGCCTACGGATGATTTTTATCGCTTATTAACGTTTACTAATACCTAAAGTAGCATTACAAACGTATTTCGAAGTGTTTTGTGAAAGTTTATCGTCTACTTTTTGAATTTTAAAAAATGACGTTACGTTGTGAAATCGCTGTTTTTTTCGTTTATCACACAGTCTACATATAACGATATCTTGGCTTTATATGGCCCGATTTAATCGAAATAAAGACCCAATAGTGTTTATGGGACATCTAGGAGTGCCAACAAAGAAGATGGTGAAAGGTAATGACTGTTTTCTATTTTATTGTGCGGTTTGTGTAACGCCGAAATGCTAATTATTTTGTTTACGTCCCCTGCTGTGCTTTTCTGTTGTAGTGTATTGGTGCATGCTATCAGATAATAGCTTCTCATGCTGTCGCCGAAAAGCATTTTAAAAATCTGACTTGTTGCCTGGATTCACAACGAGTGTAGCTTTAATTTGATACCCTGCATGTGTATTTTAATGAACTTTTGAGTTTTAACTAATACTATTAGCATTTAGCGTAGCGCATTTGCATTTCCAGAGCTCTAGTTGGGACACAAGCGTCCCAGGTAGAGGTAAGAGGTTAATTAAGTAGTCTTTTCTCACCTGTGTTTCGTGGGTGATTGTTTCCTGTTTTGTTGTTTGTGTCACCATTCAGGACTGTTTCGGTTTTCATTTCCATTCACTTTGTTATTCTTGTATTGAGTCGTGTTCAGTTATTATTAATGTAACATGGACACTTACCACGCTGCGTATTGGTCCAATCCTTGCTACTTGTTACAGAATCACCCACCACCAAAGGACCAAGCAGAGTGGTATCGGGCAGCAGCAGAAATCTCTGGACTCATGGACATGGGAGGAGATTCTGGACGGAGAAGGACACTGGGCACAGGCTGGGGAATATCGCCGCCCCAAGGCAGAGCTAGAGGCAGCGAAAGCTGAGCGGCGGCGATTTGAGGAGGTAGCACGGCAGCGCGGCTGGGACGAGAGGCAGCCCCAAAAATGTATTGGGGGAGAGGCACACGAGGAGTGTGGCTAAGTCAGGTAGGAGACCTGAGCCAACTCCCCGTGCTTACCGTGGAGAGAGGTGGACCGGGCAGGCACCGTGTTATGCCGTGAGGCGCACAGTGTCCCCGGTGCGCAGGTGTAACAGTATAGACTTTACGTCCGTCCCCTCACCCCGACCTGGGCGCGAACCAGGGACGCTCTGCACACAGACAACAGTCACCCACGAAGCATCGTTACCCATCGCTCCACAAAAGCCGCCGCCCTTACAGAGCAAGGGGAACCACTACTTCAAGGTCACAGAGCAAGTGACGTCACCGATTGAAACACCACTTGCGCACACCGCTAACTAGCTAGCCATTTCACATCGACTACACAGGCATAGCCCGGTGCGTTACATTGCAGCACCTCGCATCGGCCGGGCTAGAGTGGGCATCGAGCCAGGTGCCATGAAGCCGGCTCAGCGCAACTGGTCTCCTGTGCGTCACCTCGGGCCTGGGAACATGGCACCAGCCCTACGCACGGTGTCCCCGGTTCGCCAGCACAGCCCAGTGCCGTCTGTTCCACCTTGCTGCACTGGCCTGGCGAGGGGAAGTATCCAGCCAGGTAGGGTTGTGCAGGCTCGGTGCTCGAGACCTCCAGTGCGCCTTCACAGTCCGGTCTATCCGGTGCCTCTTCCACGCACCAGGCCTCCGGTTGCAGCCCCACACACCAGGCTGTGTCTCCGTCTCCTTCCTCCATGTGCTCCCGCCTGTCCAGCGCTGCCAGAGTCTCCCGTCTGTCCTGAGCTGCCAGAGTCTCCCGTCTGTCCTGAGCTGCCGGAGTCCCCGTCTGTCCTGAGATGCCTGAGTCTCCCGTCTGTCCTGAGCTGCCGGAGTCTCCCATCTGTCCTGAGCTGCCGGAGTCTCCCGTCTGTCACGAGCTGCCGGAGTCTCCCATCTGTCACGAGCTGCCGGAGTCTCCCGTCTGTCCTGAGCTGCCGGAGTCTCCCGTCTGTCCTGAGCTACCGGAGTCTCCGGTCTGTCCTGAGCTGCCGGAGCAGCCCGTCAGTCAGGAGCTGCCGGAGCAGCCCGTCAGCCAGGAGCTGCCGTAGCCGTCCATTAGCCAGGAGCTGCTGGAATTGCCCGTCAGTCAGGAGCTGCCGGAGCCGTCCATCAGCCAGGAGCTGCTGGAATTGCCCGTCAGTCAGGAGCTGCTGGAATTGCCCGTCACTCCAGCGCTGTCGGAGTCGCCCTTCACGTCGGAGCTTCCGGAGTCAGAACGGGTCAGAACCTGGAATCGGCCCATACCGCACCATCTATTGTCATAGATTAATCCCAGAGTCCTGGAAATAAGGCCTCATACACAGGGAATTAGACAACAGCCACATAAAACTAAAACAGTCACACAGGTGAATGTAGCCCATAACACAGTGATCATAACATTTTTCCATTTTCCAAACGTACTATCAAAACCCAATCAGTCAGAGAAGTATCCACCCCAGAGTTATCTGCCAACCCGTGTGTTAAAGCGCTGTTGAGTATCATAAATATAATTAATCCAGTCCACGTTCTTATTGAGAGTAGACCCCCCTGAAATGCTTAACTCTAATCCTGCAATGATCTGATTTCTTGCTTTGACTCATCTGGCACCCCCCTTGGAACCCCAATGTTATCAATGTGTACTTTGTCAATAAGAGACCCGGATGGAATAGCTCTTTTCTCCCATTTGGCTATACTTCATGTCTTGGTGTTGAATGAGTGTCAAAGGCATTACAATGGAGCATAATCCTGTCCAATCTGTTGGTAAAACCTCGTCCTGACATCATTTCCCAAGAGTACTGTACCGGGCCAAACGGTAATAATCTCCTCCGGTCACTGTAAAGGGAGGAACCTGGGGATTTAAATAGTGCAAATCAATACAACTGTCATTATCTGGCATTCCTGCTTTCGTGAACAGCTTTACCATACCGGCCTAAACTCTTCTACCCAGAACCGTACTAGGGTGTCGACCAAGACCTGGTCATCTCCATACCACAACCCTAGATCCTCCTTCATTTCTATTTAGAGGGTTAAGCATATCTTTATGCAATAAATCCCTCTCTCCTGATTACAATCAAAAACTCTCATCTTCACTCTACTCTACCTTCTTCCATACTGGGCGAGTGGATTCATAAATCTTGGACACACAGGTTTGGTTAACAAACAGTTTCATTTGTTCTGATTATTAGCGGAATTTTTGTATTTTACTAGTTAATTATCCCGTAGGTCACATCCTATCCTAGAACACAATTTACCCATCCCCCCTTTGTTACCTGGCTCTGCCCAGGTAACAACCTTGCCTACTCTTAAACAATGACTTAGGTAAGATTAGTCAATTATCCTATGTCTGACATCATCATGTAGGAGCCCCTTTTAATTTTCCACATAACAATACTCTGTCAAGTTTCTTATCTACTTTAAGAACTATCTGTGCTACTTATATATTTTCTTAAATATATATATTTACCAATTTAAACCGTAACCCATTTCTCTAAAATCATTGATTTTGGAAAAAACATGTCTATGAGTGGCTTTTCTCTAAAGTCCTTACATTTCCTTAATCAATCTATCTTAATACTTACAATGATCCTAAATCATCACAGATGTCCTATATTCCTGTTACATTTAATACTATTTAAAAACTTCTAATAATCGAACAAAGTCTAATAAATGCTAACCATATCAAAATCCTTCCTACACTAACAAGCCCTCTCCTTCAGGGACCCTCAGTATTCTATCTGACAATAACATTAATTTAATATGTGTTGCAAAGTGTGGAATACCTTATCTACAGTAATTTATCACCCCTAAAAACTGTAACTTATATTTCTATGTAATTCCCTGCCCTATTGGCTTAATCTATCTCCTATCCAAACCTCAATGTATCTTATCTTCCCCTATTTATTCTCAATGATAAATATGACTTTTTCTCTGTTACAATACCAAATCATTAATAGCCCATTCAAAAACTTTACAGCTAATGTTGTAAAACAGAATCCTGAACCACTTTCTTTTCAGTGATTCAAACAATAATTCTAAACCCCTAACCAAAACTCCATTATAATGAATTTACCTTAAAACTAGTAACTCAATATGACCACATTCATTTTACAAATGACTCTCCCCTGAGGCTGATCAGACCTCAGAAGACAGTCACGATAAGATCAATAGGTCATAAAATCAAAGAAATTCACTTGTATAATTAAAACTCATAAACTAAAAACTCATAAAGTTCCATATGTGAGCGTGCCTCTTTAAAATACCTTTGCACTAAAACAAATAGTCCTAACAATGGTTTTATGTGTATATACTTGCAGACCTGTCTTAATTTGGTCGTTTATGGCCTCATTCTCCCCAAGATTATAATCCCAGGAAACATCTCAAATTGAGACTCCTAAACATCAATTTTTCCAGAAGAACACAACACGCCTAACTAGCATTCACTATGCTAATTCGATTCAGAAACTCAAAAGTGAACTATAAACTAAACCTAATGATGATTCCCCTTTAACTCAATTCATTAATCATAAGTTTTAAACAACGTCAATGTATATGTTTACTTAAATGAACATGTTACCCTTAGATACTATTAACCCGATAACATTATTGTATTACTTTTTCCCCTCTGCCGCAAATGTCGTACATTTCTCAGTGTAAGAAATCCTAATCCCAGATATTTACTAAAAATGTAAACGCGTTTTCCCTTGGCTCCTTCAACTCACATATTTTAGATAACTTCCATCCGTCCCGGTATGAAGAATCCTACTCAAACACACCAGAACAAATGCTTAATTAAGTTAAATCAACTCCTAGAATAACCAATCATCAGTAACCAATAAACAAACCACTTTTATCAGCAAAAAACAAACTATACAAAAACTCACTACTATAACGCTTCAAAATTACTCAGAAACTCACGTTTACATCTCAATAAAACAAATCATCATCTGCTTGTTCCTCAAGAAAAACAACTTGCCCCTGTTACATATGTCTACGTATCAAGGGAAAAGCTCAAATAACCAAATTCAACCTAGCTAGTTTCCCGAAACATATACAATGATGTTTTACTATAGAGGTTGCTTTTCAACATTAATACCCTAACATTGTTCCACATAATGGAAACAGTGCTCAAATTCACTGGTGTTACATAAACAATCAAACCAGGAATCAATAACCATCAGAATCCATTATCACAACGTTTTATGATTCAGACATTCAATCTCCCTTTCTCATGGCCTAATTACAGTCCAGATAAACGCCACAAATCAATGATACCCACCTAGCGAATCAGCTGCTAGTTTTTAGCATCTCTCCTGACGACTTACATACTCCTTTTAAAAATGTATTTCGACATTTTTATCAACTTCTGAAAAGTGACTCAACAATAATGCACGCATTTCCCTTCTAAAAGACACAAACCATTTTCTCCGTTACCCCCAGTCCGTGGCGACAAAAGTGCCTCGCGAGTGATGTCATCAACAACCTCTCAACCTTGGCTCAATCCGTAACGACTTTCAATGAATTGTAAATAATTGTCGTTCGATTAACCAAACCTAATTTATCACATCTGTTCAAATCCTGAATTATAATTTACCACCCCAACCAATATCTCTAAATTGGGCATAAATCGTAATTGTCTCTTTGTTATCATTTAGAATCAATTTTGCTCTAAGTAACTGTCTCGTCTTTGACTTAGTATTTTAATTACAACTCTATTCCCAATACGTTATTCACTTGTCTAATTAAAACTCATACTAGCATATGTGAG
Source organism: Oncorhynchus nerka (assembly GCF_034236695.1). Taxonomy (NCBI): domain Eukaryota; kingdom Metazoa; phylum Chordata; class Actinopteri; order Salmoniformes; family Salmonidae; genus Oncorhynchus; species Oncorhynchus nerka. Next base: position 8,087,011 of record NC_088422.1, on the reverse strand, counting down.
TGTACACCTTTAAAATACCTTGTCACTGGGAACAGGGAAATCCCCTTAACCCAAACTTTTACTACTACAACGACACCCAATAATTCTGATAATCCCTTCACATCGTTTGTTTGAAATCTCTTGATGTTTCATGTAACTCATTCAGTCTATCTTCAAATTGTCGTCCCAAAATATTTCATACACTGCCATACACTCAAAACACTGTGATTGACGTGCACTGTCCCTTTAAGACAAGACATACTTTTTCCCCGTAAAGAAAAGTAGAGAAAAATAGATAGTGTTTTTCTAGGATACGTTAACTTCTAGTTCGAATTCCCAGGCGTTACCTAACCAAAAATGAATACTCGGAAAAACAATCACAACTTTTTACGATTAAACTATTCTTACCTATTTTATAGTCCAAAGCGTTGCACTATATAGCCCATTGAGTGCCTAGCACTTCCGTTGCAAACTGTAGCATCTTCCAGACTATCTTTACGATACTTCTGGCCGCTTTTGAAAAGTAACTCTAAACTATAATGCACGCATTTTCCCTCTAAATGCCACAACCCCTTTTCCCTGTTTAAATTTGAGGAACGATGTTGTTCAACGTGAAACGTCATCACACATCTGCCTGCCTCTGTAAAATATATATTCCCTATTCAGATTGCGTTCAGTTTTAAATTCTAATCATCAAAATAAAACCAACCCAACTTCTCAACTTACCATACCCTAACATTTAAACGTACCATGTTTTGTGCTAAATTTATCATATGTCAGTCGATTCATAAATAGCTAAAACGTCCGGATAGCATGAAATTGTATCGTATCTCTCCGTTATTCCCTACATTTAACTTTAGGTGACTTTCTCTTCAATGATACATTTATTTAAATACGACTCCCATCTCAATACATTATTCCCACAGATCATTTTGGGCAAAATAGCGTATTACCTCAATTGTCTCGCCATTATTTTTAATGCCTTCTTTTTTATTTATTTTGTATTCAATCTAAAACACATAATAAACGTTCAGTTATATTTAGACAAACACTGGTGACCGTATTTTTCCGGCAAAACATGCAAATAGGTGAATTTCACTCTAATATCAGTTTTAGTTAACCGCCTCGGCTGGGAACCGAACCGTGGATTGCTGCGCTCACCACTATACTACCAGCGCTATGGAATTGACTGAGACTCTCCGCAAATATACCCATTTTACAGTTATCTGTATTTGTTACACCGACATCTAGACAACAGAAAATAGCCCCAATTTAAACGCCCAAAGTTTTCCCTCAGTTTAGGATTCTCATTAATCTCGCTCCCTTTGTATCTGTTTTATAAGGGATTCTAACTTTTCGACATCTAGGCGTCCGTCAAAACCATACCTTTTTTCCCATTTAGGACAGAAATCTACATTCCTTCTATCTTTTTGTTTCATATAACGGTAATCTTCCGTCTCTTCAGAAAGCAGTTTAGAGGGATTACTACCCATTATCATGAACGGTAACATGACCGAATACAAATAGTGTAGCTATTCCCTCCGCAAGGCAATCAAACAAGCTAAGCGTCAGTGTAGAGACAAAGTAGAATCTCAATTCAACGGCTCAGACACAAGAGGTATGTGGCAGGGTCTACAGTCAATCACAGATTACAAAAAGAAAACCAGCCCCGTCACGGACCAGGATGTCTTGCTCCCAGGCAGACTAAATAACTTTTTTGCCCGCTTTGAGGACAATACAGTGCCACTGACACGGCCTGCAACCAAAACATGCGGCCTCTCCTTCACTGCAGCCGAGGTGAGTAAAACATTTAAACGTGTTAACCCTCGCAAGGCTGCAGGCCCAGACGGCATTCCCAGCCGCGCCCTCAGAGCATGCGCAGACCAGCTGGCTGGTGTGTTTACGGACATATTCAATCAATCCCTATCCCAGTCTGCTGTTCCCACAAGCTTCAAGAGGGCCACCATTGTTCCTGTTCCCAAGAAAGGTAACTGAGCTAAATGACTACCGCCCCGTAGCACTCACTTCCGTCATCATGAAGTGCTTTGAGAGACTAGTCAAGGACCATATCACCTCCACCCTACCTGACACCCTAGACCCACTCCAATTTGCTTACCGCCCAAATAGGTCCACAGACGATGCAATCTCAACCACACTGCACACTGCCCTAACCCATCTGGACAAGAGGAATACCTATGTGAGAATGCTGTTCATCGACTACAGCTCGGCATTTAACACCATAGTACCCTCCAAGCTCGTCATCAAGCTCGAGACCCTGGGTCTCGACCCCGCCCTGTGCAACTGGGTACTGACTTCCTGATGGGCCGCCCCAGGTGGTGAGGGTAGGCAACAACATCTCCACCCCGCTGATCCTCAACACTGGGGCCCCACAAGGGTGCGTTCTGAGCCCTCTCCTGTACTCCCTGTTCACCCACGACTGCGTGGCCACGCACGCCTCCAACTCAATCATCAAGTTTGCGGACGACACAACAGTGGTAGGCTTGATTACCAACAACGACGAGACCGCCTACAGGGAGGAGGTGAGGGCCCTCGGAGTGTGTTGTCAGGAAAATAACCTCACACTCAACGTCAACAAAACTAAGGAGATGATTGTGGACTTCAGGAAACAGCAGAGGGAACACCCCAATATCCACATCGATGGAACAGTAGTGGAGAGGGTAGTAAGTTTTAAGTTCCTCGGCATACACATCACAGACAAACTGAATTGGTCCACTCACACAGACAGCATCGTGAAGAAGGCGCAGCAGCGCCTCTTCAACCTCAGGAGGCTGAAGAAATTTGGCTTGTCACCAAAAGCACTCACAAACTTCTACAGATGCACAATCGAGAGCATCCTGGCGGGCTGTATCACCGCCTGTTACGGCAACTGCTCCGCCCACAACCGTAAGGCTCTCCAGAGGGTAGTGAGGTCTGCACAACGCATCACCGGGGGCAAACTACCTGCCCTCCAGGACACCTACACCACCCGATGTTACAGGAAGGCCATAAAGATCATCAAGGACAACAACCACCCGAGCCACTGCCTGTTCACCCCGCTATCATCCAGACGGCGAGGTCAGTACAGGTGCATCAAAGCAGGAACCGAGAGACTGAAAAACAGCTACTATCTCAAGGCCATCAGTGTCACGAATCCCGCTTCCTGAGTCTGTGTTTGCCTGTGTTTCTGTCCTGGAGTGTGTTTCCGGTGTCCTGGAACGCACCCTGTCTGGTTGCCGGGCGAATTAGCTTGTTGGGAGATCGATGTTCACCCGCACCTGTATCCCATCAGTAATCTGCACACCTGTCCTGATCATCACCTCTCCCCTTCAAAAGCTCTGACCTGACATCCATTCCCTGCCGGATCGTTAGCCATGAACAGTATGTTGTGCCATAGTATCAGCCTCAAGTTGGATAGAATTTGTTTTGTTGTTTTTCACGTATTGCTTGCCTTAAACTTACCTCCGTTTGTTCTGTCTTCAGTTACTCACCCGGACCATTTACCCCATTCCCGCCTGGTCGTCGGAGGATTCCCCTACCCCATTGGATCCACCTATTTACTCCCATCAACTCACCACCGCTGCCCGCTACGCCACCTGGATATATCTACCCATTCACATTCACTTGTAAATAAATACTCACCTTCTTCCTACTCTCCTTGTCCTGGTCTGCTTCTGGGTTCGATTTTGAAAGAACGTGACAATCAGACTGTTAAACAGCAACCACTAACACTGAGTGGCCGCTGCCAACACACTGACTCAACTCCAGCCACTTTAATAATGGGAATTGATGGGAAATGATGTAAAATATATCACTAGCCACTTTAAACAATGCTATCTAATATAATGTTTACATACCCTACATTATTCATCTCATATGTATATGTATATACTGTACTCTATCATCTAATGCATCCTTATGTAAAACATGTATCACTAGCCACTTTAACTATGCCACTTTGTTTACATACTCATCTCATATGTATATACTGTACTCGATACCATCTACTGTATCTTGCCTATGCTGCTCTGTACCATCACTCATTCATCACTTGTTCTGTCTTTCCGCCGGATACATTGTTCAATCTGACATTTAACTCCCCCGTATACAGTAATCACTGTTCCTATAGGACTTTTAACTTAAACTATGTCGCTCCAAACATAGCCTACTTGTAAAGTTGACCGAAAACAAATGGACCGAGGCCAGTCCCAAACCCAATCCTGCGGTGTCTATTCTTGAAAGCTGATGGTATAAAATCACCTGTTCCGTTTCTTCCCCGGAACCTCAACCACACGATCACTTTTCACTATCAAGAACACAGACTACTAAAAACTGGGAAAGACCTCCCCCCGTCCATTCATCGCTCGATCTGACAATAGTTTTCACCCATATACAGTGATCACTGTAGGAATATACAGTAAGTCGCTGTTCCTATAGGACTTTGAACTAAAATGTCGCTCCAAGCATAGCCTATTTGTAGAGTTGACTTTCAATCTGAGAACAACTTAAATCCACCCTATGATAATTTAAGTCATTCCCTCTTAATCAAGAATAGAGATTACTGACCTTATCGCCGACTGGGAAAGCAATGTTCGTTGTATCTAGTCACCCTCCCTTTATTCTGTGATAATACGCAGGCCTGAATTTTAACCTCAATTCGGAGGCCAGGACTTTTTTTAGTAAACGGGTGTCTCCCGTCCGTGCACGATTTTCGGCGTACTACCTCCAGATAACAGGGAGGGGTATTTAGATCCGGGATCGAAGGACCAATTGTTAGAGGAATTCTAAATTTCTATATGTTTTGTAGCCATAACCAAATTCACTCTCTCTATTTCATAATAAGTTGTAAATGTATCATTTTGCAAGAAATAGATCGAGACCAGTCTTAAAAACAAGTTCAGCATTTATTCTTGATGAGTACTGACTCAAAATACAAAGAACATTACATTTTAATAAGGAGAGAACATAAAATGACGTCATCAGTTTCTCACACCCTCTCCGATCCACACAATAGCGCAGTGTCTTCAGGTCTGGAAATTGTCTTCTACTCCCCTCATAAAACAAACATTCCAATCGGTCTACAATATATACTTTTCTCCACTAATGGAACATCAAACAAACATTCTTATCTGTCTGAAAAGTTATATGCCATCCATCTCCCTTAAACCCGCAAGGTACAGACAATTAATTTGTTTTACTTACATTTTCAGTAACAGCTTAACCAAGAACCCATACATTTCATACCATAACATAATAGTATTAAAATAAATGGTTCTAATTTAAATGTATACATAATTAATCATTTCAACTATAATTTCCTCCAACAATCCTCCCTTTGATTAAATATTATACATTCAAATCTACATCTAATTTTATCAAACATAAAAAAACAAAAATATGAACAAACTTATAACTAACCTTATTATAAAGGTTTATCAGATTTATCATACGAATAGACATATAATTAACCTTATTATAAAGGTTTACCAGATTATCATATGAATAGACACATAACCAACATTATTATAAATGTTTATCCGACTCTTCACCCATTATTAATCAAATCTAACCTTAACCTTAATCTAACCTTTAAACCTATATCAGAATTACAACTCTTCTTATCAGGATTTTCGTTACAATCTTTATTAAAAAACAGTCTAATATTGAGATGGGATACAACCTAGCCTCCCTAAACATCGAAAATGGTCTCATCAAATATAAATTCCCCACAAATTGCAACCATTCCAGTTACTAGTCCAACACTCTAAACACTAGGCTACCCTGCCGCCCCAGTCATATGGACATCTGCATTCAGACTGATGCCCCATCACTTCCTCTGGTCTTCTCAAACTGCTGTCCAAGAGGAGAAGATGTAGTAGTAGAAGTAGCAGTATTAGTAGTAGTGTTAGTAGTAGAACCAGTAGTACTACCAGTAGTAGTAGTAGTACTGGTAGTCGTAGTACTGGTAGTAGTAGTAGTAGTAGTAGTGGTAGTAGGCTCTGCCTGCTCTCCCAACCTTTAAACAAAACAGTTGTCTCTCTATCTAGTCTCCTCTCTAACCCCTACACAAAACAGTTGTCTGTAACTAGTCTCCTCTCTAACCCCTACACAAAACAGTTGTCTCTGTAACTAGTCTCCTCTCTAACCCCTACACAAAACAGTTGTCTCTGTAACTAGTCTCCTCTCTAACCCCTACACAAAACAGTTGTCTCTGTTACTAGTCTCCTCTCTAACCCCTACACAAAACAGTTGTCTCTGTAACTAGTCTCCTCTCTAACCCCTACACAAAACGGTTGTCTGTAACTAGTCTCCTCTCTAACCCCTACACAAAACAGTTGTCTCTATCTAGTCTCCTCTCTAAACCCTACACAAAACAGTTGTCTCTATCTGGTCTCCTCTCTAACCCCTACACAAAACAATTGCCTCTGTAACTAGTCTCCTCTCTAAACCCTACACAAAACAGTTGTCTGTAACTAGTCTCCTCTCTAACCCCTACACAAAACAGTTGTCTCTAACTAGTCTCCTCTCTAACCTCTACACAAAACAGTTGTCTGTAACTAGTCTCCTCTCTAACCCCTACACAAAACAGTTGTCTGTAACTAGTCTCCTCTCTAACCCCTACACAAAACAGTTGTCTCTAACTAGTCTCCTCTCTAACCTCTACACAAAACAGTTGTCTGTAACTAGTCTCCTCTCTAACCCCTACACAAAACAGTTGTCTGTAACTAGTCTCCTCTCTAACCCCTACACAAAACAGTTGTCTGTAACTAGTCTCCTCTCTAACCCCTACACAAAACAGTTGTCTCTAACTAGTCTCCTCTCTAACCTCTACACAAAACAGTTGTCTCTATCTGGTCTCCTCTCTAACCCCTACACAAAACAATTGTCTCTGTAACTAGTCTCCTCTCTAACCCCTACACAAAACAGTTGTCTCTAACTACTCTCCTCTCTAACCCCTACACATAACAGTTGTCTCTATCTGGTCTCCTCTCTAACACAAAACAGTTGTCTCTCTAACTAGTCTCCTCTCTAACACAAAACAGTTGTCTCTCACTAGTCTCCTCTCTAACACAAAACAGTTGTCTCTATCTGGTCTCCTCTCTAACACAAAACAGTTGTCTCTAACTAGTCTCCTCTCTAACACAAAACAGTTGTCTCAACAGCAACAGAACAATAATCTAATGTATTACTCATCAAGTCACTGTAGACATACACTGTGTGTACAAAACATTAAGGACACTTGATCTTTCCATGACATAGACTGACCAGGTGAATCCAGGTGAAAGATATGATCCCTTATTCATGTCACTTGTTAAATCCACTTCAATCAGTGTAGATGAAGGGGAGGAAGAAGGTTAAAGAAGGATGTTGAGACATGGATTGTGTTTGTGTGCCATTCAAAGGGTGAATGGGCAAGATACAATATATAAATGTCTTTGAACGGGGTCTGGTAACAGGTGCATGGAGCACTGGCTTGTGTAAAGAACTGCAACACTGTTGGGATTCCTGTGTGTTTCAAGAATGGTCCACCACCCAAAGGACATCTGGGCGACGTCTTTCCAATGGGAAAACACTCCACATTTTGATATGTCAGACAAAGGTTTTTTGTATTTCTTCCCCCAGTACTCCTCTTCTTTCACAGGTCTCTCCAGTTCTGTTATTTGGGAGACACTGGGGAGTCTGGACTGCTGCTCTCTCCTCCCACTGCAACACAACACACAGCACTGATCAACACTCTGACTCTCTGGAGGAGGTACAACAGTGTCTAATATAATATAATCTACATCCATAACTCACTAGATGGAGGATATACAACAGTGTCTAATATAATATAATCTACATCCATAACTCACTAGATGGAGGAGGTACAACAGTGTCTAATATAATATCATCTACATCCATAACTCACTATATGGATGAGGTAACTCCATGCTGTTTGTGCTCCTCGGTGGAATTGCGGGGTCTGTATCTGAGGTCTCTCCTCCCACTGTAACACAACATAGAGAACTGGTCAACATACTGACTCATCAGAGACACATTTAAAACATAGTATAAACGAACTATAAATACATTACACATCATAGTGAAATATAGATTATTGGAGAAAATAGAGAATATCAAGATTGATGACAGTTTGAGACAATATTGATAACTCACTGGATGGAGGAAGGTCCAGGCTGTCTCTCCTTCTGACTGGGAGTATGGAACCTGTTTCTGACGTCTCTCCATGTTCTAAAATAATAGAACAACCATTTAGAATGAGAACTATTTCCTCAGTGACACATGAAGGCACATAGACCTACTGAAGGGGAGTTCTGGGTTTCTACTGAAATGTTAAGTATCACATATCTCACTCACCAGTCATCTGGGCTGAGATCTCTCTTCTCAGTCTCTCTACCTCAGTCTTCACATCACATATCTGTTGAGCTGAAATAACAAAGGAGGACTAGGATCTGAATTCTGTGTTAAAGACTTTAGACAGAAATATGATGCAGAGGGAAAGTATGAAGTGATGGACAACAATATTCACAACTCAGTGGAGAGTCGACAATAACCTGAGAATTGAGGAAAGTACAGAAGACTAAATGTATTAATGGTGTGAATAATCTCACCCAGTTCAGCATTTTCATTGTTGACATCCTCCACCTGTTTGTCTCTTTCCTTTAACTGGTTCTCTCTCTCCTCTATTAGGTTGTCTTTCTCTTCTACTTCCTGTCTCCTCTCTTTTACTTCCTGTCTCCTCTCTTTTAGTTCATTTTCTTTTCCCTCCAGTCGTTTGTCTCTCTCTTCCAGTCGTCTGTCTCTCTCTTCCAGTCGTCTGTCTCTCTCTTCCAGTCGCCTGTCTCTCTCTTCCAGTCGTCTGTCTCTCTCTTCCAGTCGTCTGTCTCTCTCTTCCAGTTGTTTGTCTCTCTCTTCCAGTAGTCTGTCCTTCTCTCCCAGTCTGTGTTTCCTGTCCTCTAGTTGAAGGTCTTTTTCCTGCAGTAGGACTCTGAAGTTCTCTACTTGGCTGTTCTTGTCCTGCAGGTTCTTTCTCAGAGCCTCTAGTTGAATGTCTCTATCCTTTAGTTGCTTGTCTTTCTCTTCCAGTTGGTTTTCTTTCTCTTCTAATAGTTTATCCCTCTGTTCCATTATCTGGTTCTTCTCCTCCAGGAGTCTCTCTTTCTCTCTCACTTCCTGGGTCATATCATCCAGTTGTGTGTCTTTCTCCTTTAGTTGTTTCGTCATATCTTTAAACATCTTCAACTCTGAGAGCAATTAACATATTTAATTGGTTGTTTGAATAAGTAATGTATTAATTCATTCAATAGTATGTCTATAAAGACATTATCATTTGATGGAGGTGGTACAATTATTAGTAATTATTTCCTCCAGTCAACAGTTATCTGAGCTGAACCAATCATCAACTGGTCTATTGACTATTTGATACATTACAAATAATTAGTCTGAAAAACAGAATGACATCACTCATGTTCCCTGATTCAATCCTCTCTCCTCCAGACTCTCTCATACTTACCAAGCTCACCAGCTGATGCCTCCCTCTTCAGCTTGTCCTCCTGGGTCTCTTGTTGTAAATACCGTGATCCTGAGACTATGGTGTAAAACAGAGAGGTGAGTTCTGTGTGTTAGACTACATCACTATATACAGAACAAACAGGACCAATCAGATTTATCCTGTCACTCAAGCCTCCCTCATGTAGGGACTGTGGGCACCAATGAGATCTGGTTAACTTCATAAATAATGTTGTTTTGTTATTGGTCTTTCTCTGATCAAATGATTATTTTCATTGTTTGTGATAACCAGCATTGGGCTCTATGTCAGATACAGGATACTGTGTCAGGAGGCAGGGTTCTATGGAATATACATTCAGTAGAATGTGAAGAACATATGACATCATAATACAACCTACCTTGAGAACATTTGGGGAGAGTATTGATAAATGTAATGAAACTGATTTAATTTGTAGCCTTGAAGAAGACACACTGCTGTTCACAAGGACTGTAGTTTTTATAGTATCAGATTAACACTCTGGTCTGTTCTTTGTCTTGTGTTATTGGTTGTCAATAAACAAAACAGACAAATAAGTATTTACTCACGTTGTCCTGATCATCCATTATCCAAGATGGAGAGTCATGAATAATGATCATGTAAAACAGAATGCATTAGTTATTATTGTTCATTGAATTTCTGTCTCATTACATAATTTATTGAAATACCATACATCATATTGGAATGACTGTTCATCACATTCATTACTAATATACATCTAGGGAAAGGGATGTAAGCAGCACTACTATGTGAGCAGTCTGAGAATGACTGAATGCTTCATAATAAGACATCAAGCTAAATTCAAGCTGATTTTATTTTAATTTTTTGACAGATATATATTTGGATGACTATGTGAAATATTGACCTCTATGGCAGATATATAGTGGGAGGACTATGTGAAATATCGACCTCTATAGCAGATATATAGTGGGAGGACTATGTGAAATATTGACCTCTATAGCAGATATATAGTGGGAGGACTATGTGAAATATTGACCTCTTATGGCAGATATATAGTGGGAGGACTATGTGAAATATTGACCTCTATAGCAGATATATAGTGGGAGGACTATGTGAAATATTGACCTCTATAGCAGATATATAGTGGGAGGACTATGTGAAATATTGACCTCTATGGCAGATATATAGTGGGAGGACTATGTGAAATATTGACCTCTATAGCAGATATATAGTGGGAGGACTATGTGAAATATTGACCTCTATGGCAGATATATAGTGGGAGGACTATGTGAAATATTGACCTCTATGGCAGATATATAGTGGGAGGACTATGTGAAATATTGACCTCTATAGCAGATATATTGTGGGAGGACTATGTGAAATATTGACCTCTATGGCAGATATATAGTGGGAGGACTATGTGAATTATTGACCTCTATGGCAGATATATAGTGGGAGGACTATGTGAAATATTGACCTCTATGGCAGATATATAGTGGGAGGACTATGTGAAATGTTGACCTCTATGGCAGATATATTGTGGGAGGACTATGTGAAATATTGACCTCTATGGCAGATATATTGTGGGAGGACTATGTGAAATATTGACCTCTATGACAGATATATTGTGGGAGGACTATGTGAAATGTTGACCTCTATGACAGATATATAGTGGGAGGACTATGTGAAATGTTGACCTCTATGACAGATATATAGTGGGAGGACTATGTGAAATATTGACCTCTATAGCAGATATATAGTGGGAGGACTATGTGAAATATTGACCTCTATGGCAGATATATTGTGGGAGAACTATGTGAAATATTGACCTCTATAGCAGATATATTGTGGGAGAACTATGTGAAATATTGACCTCTATAGCAGATATATTGTGGGAGGACTATGTGAAATATTGACCTCTATGGCAGATATATAGTGGGAGGACTATGTGAAATATTGACCTCTATGGCAGATATATTGTGGGAGGGCTATGTGAAATATTGACCTCTATAGCAGATATATAGTGGGAGGACTATGTGAAATGTTGACCTCTATGGCAGATATATAGTGGGAGGACTATGTGAAATGTTGACCTCTATGGCAGATATATAGTGGGAGGGCTATGTGAAATATTGACCTCTATGGCAGATATAGTGGGAGGGCTATGTGAAATATTGACCTCTATGGCAGATATATAGTGGGAGGACTATGTGAAATATTGACCTCTATGGCAGATATATAGTGGGAGGGCTATGTGAAATATTGACCTCTATGGGATATATATAGTGGGAGGAATATGTGAAATATTGACCTCTATGGGATATATATAGTGGGAGGAATATGTGAAATATTGACCTCTATGGCAGATATATAATGGGAGGAATATGTGAAATATTGACCTCCATGGCAGATATATAGTGGGAGGACTATGTGAAATGGAAAGGAAAGGGGGATACCTAGTCAGTTGTCCAACTGAATGTTTTCAACTGAGATGTGTCTTCCGCTTTTCACTCAACCCCTCTGAAATGTTGACCTCTATGGCAGATATATTATGGGAGGTCTATGATATGAAAATTCTGGATAATTTGAAGAACATCTATACATCTTAATCCAACCTACCTTGAGAACATTTGGGGAGAGTTTTGATAAATGTAAAGAAACTGATTTAATTTGAAGTCTTGAAGAAGACACACTGCTGTTCACAAGGCCTGTAGTTTTTATAGTATCAGATTAACACTCTGGTCTGTTCTTTGTCTTGTGTTATTGGTTGTCAATAAACAAAACAGACAAATAAGTAATTACTCACCAAATCCTGATCATCCATTATCCAAGATGGAGAGTCATGAATAATGATCATGTAAAACAGAATGCATTAGTTATTATTGTTTATTGAATTTCTGTCTCATTACATAATTTAATGAAATACCATACATCATATTGGAATGACTGTTCATCACATTCATTACTAATGTACATCTAGGGAAAGGGATATAAGCAGTGCTACTATTGGAACAGTCTAAACATCACATAATGATTCATACTAGGACATCAAACTGAATTCAAGCTGATTCCATGTTCATTTTGGGATGTGAAATGTTGACCTCTATAGCAGATATTGTCACGCCTTGGTCATTGTATTTTGTGTTTTCGTTATATATTTGGTCAGGCCAGGGTGTGACATGGGTTTATATATTGTATTTTCGTATTGGGGTTTGTAGTAATTGGGATTGTGGTTGATTAGGGGTGTGTCTAGTATAGGCTTGGCTGCCTGAGGCGGTTCTCAATCAGAGTCAGGTGATTCTTGTTGTCTCTGATGGGGAACCGTATTTAGGTAGCCTGGGTTTCACTGTGTATTTCGTGGGTGATTGTTCCTGTCTCTGTGTAGTTTCACCAGATAGGCTGTAATTAGGTTTCACGTTCCGTTTGTTGTTTAGTATTTGTATAGTTATTTCATGTGTCGCTTTTTTTCATTAAAGTCTTGAGTAACCAACACGCTGCATTTCGGTCCGACTCTCTTTCTACAAACGAAGAACGCCGTTACAGATATATCCTCGTTTGCTAAGTCAAACGACACCGCTGGTTCTGCTCACACTGCCCTACCCTGTGCTCTGACCTCTTTCTCCCCTCTCTCTCCAGATGAAATCTCGCGTCTTGTGACGGCCGGCCGCCCAACAACCTGCCCGCTTGACCCTATTCCCTCCTCTCTTCTCCAGACCATTTCCGGAGACCTTCTCCCTTACCTCACCTCGCTCATCAACTCATCCCTGACCGCTGGCTACGTCCCTTCTGTCTTCAAGAGAGCGAGAGTTGCACCCCTTCTGAAAAAACCTACACTCGATCCCTCCGATGTCAACAACTACAGACCAGTATCCCTTCTTTCTTTTCTCTCCAAAACTCTTGAACGTGCCGTCCTTGGCCAGCTCTCCCGCTATCTCTCTCAGAATGACCTTCTTGATCCAAATCAGTCAGGTTTCAAGACTAGTCATTCAACTGAGACTGCTCTTCTCTGTATCACGGAGGCCCTCCACACTGCTAAAGCTAACTCTCTCTCCTCTGCTCTCATCCTTCTAGACCTATCGGCTGCCTTCGATACTGTGAACCATCAGATCCTCCTCTCCACCCTCTCCGAGTTGGGCATCTCCCGGCGCGGCCCACGCTTGATTGCGTCCTACCTGACAGGTCGCTCCTACCAGGTGGCGTGGCGAGAATCTGTCTCCTCACCACGCGCTCTCACCACTGGCGTCCCCCAGGGCTCTGTTCTAGGCCCTCTCCTATTCTCGCTATACACCAAGTCACTTGGCTCTGTCATAACCTCACATGGTCTCTCCTATCATTGCTATGCAGACGACACACAATTAATCTTCTCCTTTCCCCCTTCTGATGACCAGGTGGCGAATCGCATCTCTGCATGTCTGGCAGACATATCAGTGTGGATGACTGATCACCACCTCAAGCTGAACCTCGGCAAGACGGAGCTGCTCTTCCTCCCGGGAAGGACTGCCCGCTCCATGATCTCGCCATCACGGTTGACAACTCCATTGTGTCCTCCTCCCAGAGCGCTAAGAACCTTGGCGTGATCCTGGACAACACCCTGTCGTTCTCAACTAACATCAAGGCGGTGGCCCGTTCTTGTAGGTTCATGCTCTACAACATCCGCAGAGTACGACCCTGCCTCACACAGGAAGCGGCGCAGGTCCTAATCCAGGCACTTGTCATCTCCCGTCTGGATTACTGCAACTCGCTGTTGGCTGGGCTCCCTGCCTGTGCAATTAAACCCCTACAACTCATCCAGAACGCCGCAGCCCGTCTGGTGTTCAACCTTCCCAAGTTCTCTCACGTCACCCCGCTCCTCCGCTCTCTCCACTGGCTTCCAGTTGAAGCTCGCATCCGCTACAAGACCATGGTGCTTGCCTACGGAGCTGTGAGGGGAACGGCACCTCAGTACCTCCAGGCTCTGATCAGGCCCTACACCCAAACAAGGGCACTGCGTTCATCCACCTCTGGCCTGCTCGCCTCCCTACCACTGAGGAAGTACAGTTCCCGCGCAGCCCAGTCAAAACTGTTCGCTGCTCTGGCCCCCCAATGGTGGAACAAACTCCCTCACGACGCCAGGACAGCGGAGTCAATCACCACCTTCCGGAGACACCTGAAACCCCACCTCTTTCAGGAATACCTAGGATAGGATAAAGTAATCCTTCTCACCCCCTCCCCCCTTAAAAGATTTAGATGCACTATTGTAAAGTGGCTGTTCCACTGGATGTCTTAAGGTGAACGCACCAATTTGTAAGTCGCTCTGGATAAGAGCGTCTGCTAAATGACTTAAATGTAAATGTAAATATATATAGTGGGAAGACTATGTGAAATGGAATGAAAAGGGGGATACCTAGTCAGTTGTCTAACAGACTGTATTCAACTGAAATGTTGAGGGCAATGTACAATATTGATCACTATGACAGATGTATTTTGTGGGAGGACTATGTGAAATATTGACCTCTATGGCAGATATATAGTGGGACCTCTATGTGAAATGTTGACCTCAGATTTATAGTGGGAGGACTATGTGAAATATTGACCTCTATAGCAGATATATAGTGGGAGGACTATGTGAAATATTGACCTCTATGGCAGATATATAGTGGGAGGAATATGTGAAATATTGACCTCTATAGCAGATATATTGTGGGAGGAATATGTGAAATATTGACCTCTATAGCAGATATATTGTGGGAGGAATATGTGAAATATTGACCTCTATAGCAGATATATTGTGAAAGGGAAAGGAAAGGGGGATACCTAGTCAGTTGTCCAACTGAATGTATTCAATTGAAATGTGTCTTCCGCATTTAACTCAACCCCTCTGAAATGTTGAGCTCTCTAGCAGATACACTGCGGGAGAGATTTGTGAAATGTGGACCTCTATAGCAGATATATAGTGGGAGGGCTATGTGAAATATTGAACTCTATAGCAGATATATTGTGGGAGGAATATGTGAAATATTGACCTCTATGGAAGATATATAATGGGAGGGCTATGTGAAATATTGACCTCTATGGCAGATATATAGTGGGAGGACTATGTGAAATATTGACCTCAATAGCAGATATATAGTGGGAGGACTATGTGAAATATTGACCTCCATGGCAGATATATTGTGGGAGGACTATGTGAAATATTGACCTCTATGGCAGATATAATGTGGGAGAAATATTGTATGTCAAATCTGGATCATTTGTAGAACAGCTATACATCTTTATCCAACCTACCTTGAGAACATTTGGGGAGAGTATTGATAAATGTAAAGAAACTGATTTAATTTGTAGCCTTGAAGAAGACACACTGCTGTTCACAAGGCCTGTAGTTTTATAGTATCAGATTAACACTCTGGTCTGTTCTTTGTCTTGTGTTATTGGTTGTCAATAAACAAAACAGACAAATAAGTAATTACTCACCCCGAACTGATCATCCATTATCCAAGATGGAGAGTCATGAATAATGATCATGTAAAACAGAATGCATTAGTTATTATTGTTCATTGAATTTCTGTCTCATTACATCATTTAATGAAATACCACACATCATATTGGAATGACTGTTCATCATTCATTACTAATGTACATCTAGGGAAAGGGATGTAAGCAGTGCTACTATTGGAACAGTCTAAACATCACAGAATGATTCATACTAGGACATCAAACTGAATTCAAGCTGATTCTATTTTCATTTTGGAGTGTGAAATATTGACCTCTATGGCAGATATATTGTGGGAGAACTATGTGAAATATTGACCTCTATAGCAGATATATAGTGGGAGGACTATGTGAAATATTGACCTCTATGGCAGATATATTGTGGGAGGAATATGTGAAATATTGACCTCTATAGCAGATATATAGTGGGAGGACTATGTGAAATATTGACCTCTATGGCAGATATATTGTGGGAGAACTATGTGAAATATTGACCTCTATGGCAGATATATAGTGGGAGGACTATGTGAAATATTGACCTCTATAGCAGATATATAGTGGGAGGACTATGTGAAATATTGACCTCTATGGCAGATATATTGTGGGAGAACTATGTGAAATATTGACCTCTATGGCAGATATATAGTGGGAGGAATATGTGAAATATTGACCTCTATAGCAGATATATTGTGGGAGGAATATGTGAAATATTGACCTCTATAGCAGATATATTGTGGGAGGGATATTGTATGTCAAATCTGGATAATGTGAAGAACATCTATACATCTAATCCAACCTACCTTGAGAACATTTGGGGAGAGTATTGATAAATGTAAAGAAACTGATTTAATTTGTTCCCTTGAAGAAGACACACTGCTGTTCACAAGGCCTGTAGTTTTTATAGTATCAGATTAACACTCTGGTCTGTTCTTTGTCTTGTGTTATTGGTTGTCAATAAACAAAACAGACAAATAAGTAATTACTCACGTTGTACTGATCATCCATTATCCAAGATGGAGAGTCATGAATAATGATCATGTAAAACAGAATGCATTAGTTATTATTGTTCATTGAATTTCTGTCTCATTGCATAATTTAATAAAATACCATATATCATATTGGAATGACTGTTCATCACATTAATTACTAATGAACATCTAGGGAAAGGGATGTAAGCAGCACTACTATGTGAGCAGTCTGAGAATGACTGAATGCTTCATAATAAGACATCAAGCTAAATTCAAGCTGATTTTATTTTAATTTTTTGACAGATATATATTTGGATGACTATGTGAAATATTGACCTCTATGGCAGATATATAGTGGGAGGACTATGTGAAATATCGACCTCTATAGCAGATATATAGTGGGAGGACTATGTGAAATATTGACCTCTATAGCAGATATATAGTGGGAGGACTATGTGAAATATTGACCTCTTATGGCAGATATATAGTGGGAGGACTATGTGAAATATTGACCTCTATAGCAGATATATAGTGGGAGGACTATGTGAAATATTGACCTCTATAGCAGATATATAGTGGGAGGACTATGTGAAATATTGACCTCTATGGCAGATATATAGTGGGAGGACTATGTGAAATATTGACCTCTATAGCAGATATATAGTGGGAGGACTATGTGAAATATTGACCTCTATGGCAGATATATAGTGGGAGGACTATGTGAAATATTGACCTCTATGGCAGATATATAGTGGGAGGACTATGTGAAATATTGACCTCTATAGCAGATATATTGTGGGAGGACTATGTGAAATATTGACCTCTATGGCAGATATATAGTGGGAGGACTATGTGAATTATTGACCTCTATGGCAGATATATAGTGGGAGGACTATGTGAAATATTGACCTCTATGGCAGATATATAGTGGGAGGACTATGTGAAATGTTGACCTCTATGGCAGATATATTGTGGGAGGACTATGTGAAATATTGACCTCTATGGCAGATATATTGTGGGAGGACTATGTGAAATATTGACCTCTATGACAGATATATTGTGGGAGGACTATGTGAAATGTTGACCTCTATGACAGATATATAGTGGGAGGACTATGTGAAATGTTGACCTCTATGACAGATATATAGTGGGAGGACTATGTGAAATATTGACCTCTATAGCAGATATATAGTGGGAGGACTATGTGAAATATTGACCTCTATGGCAGATATATTGTGGGAGAACTATGTGAAATATTGACCTCTATAGCAGATATATTGTGGGAGAACTATGTGAAATATTGACCTCTATAGCAGATATATTGTGGGAGGACTATGTGAAATATTGACCTCTATGGCAGATATATAGTGGGAGGACTATGTGAAATATTGACCTCTATGGCAGATATATTGTGGGAGGGCTATGTGAAATATTGACCTCTATAGCAGATATATAGTGGGAGGACTATGTGAAATGTTGACCTCTATGGCAGATATATAGTGGGAGGACTATGTGAAATGTTGACCTCTATGGCAGATATATAGTGGGAGGGCTATGTGAAATATTGACCTCTATGGCAGATATATAGTGGGAGGGCTATGTGAAATATTGACCTCTATGGCAGATATATAGTGGGAGGACTATGTGAAATATTGACCTCTATGGCAGATATATAGTGGGAGGGCTATGTGAAATATTGACCTCTATGGGATATATATAGTGGGAGGAATATGTGAAATATTGACCTCTATGGGATATATATAGTGGGAGGAATATGTGAAATATTGACCTCTATGGCAGATATATAATGGGAGGAATATGTGAAATATTGACCTCCATGGCAGATATATAGTGGGAGGACTATGTGAAATGGAAAGGAAAGGGGGATACCTAGTCAGTTGTCCAACTGAATGTTTTCAACTGAGATGTGTCTTCCGCTTTTCACTCAACCCTCTGAAATGTTGACCTCTATGGCAGATATATTATGGGAGGTCTATGATATGAAAATTCTGGATAATTTGAAGAACATCTATACATCTTAATCCAACCTACCTTGAGAACATTTGGGGAGAGTTTTGATAAATGTAAAGAAACTGATTTAATTTGAAGTCTTGAAGAAGACACACTGCTGTTCACAAGGCCTGTAGTTTTTATAGTATCAGATTAACACTCTGGTCTGTTCTTTGTCTTGTGTTATTGGTTGTCAATAAACAAAACAGACAAATAAGTAATTACTCACCAAATCCTGATCATCCATTATCCAAGATGGAGAGTCATGAATAATGATCATGTAAAACAGAATGCATTAGTTATTATTGTTTATTGAATTTCTGTCTCATTACATAATTTAATGAAATACCATACATCATATTGGAATGACTGTTCATCACATTCATTACTAATGTACATCTAGGAAAGGGATATAAGCAGTGCTACTATTGGAACAGTCTAAACATCACATAATGATTCATACTAGGACATCAAACTGAATTCAAGCTGATTCCATGTTCATTTTGGGATGTGAAATGTTGACCTCTATAGCAGATATTGTCACGCCTTGGTCATTGTATTTTGTGTTTTCGTTATATATTTGGTCAGGCCAGGGTGTGACATGGGTTTATATATTGTATTTTCGTATTGGGGTTTGTAGTAATTGGGATTGTGGTTGATTAGGGGTGTGTCTAGTATAGGCTTGGCTGCCTGAGGCGGTTCTCAATCAGAGTCAGGTGATTCTTGTTGTCTCTGATGGGGAACCGTATTTAGGTAGCCTGGGTTTCACTGTGTATTTCGTGGGTGATTGTTCCTGTCTCTGTGTAGTTTCACCAGATAGGCTGTAATTAGGTTTCACGTTCCGTTTGTTGTTTAGTATTTGTATAGTTATTTCATGTGTCGCTTTTTTTCATTAAAGTCTTGAGTAACCACCACGCTGCATTTCGGTCCGACTCTCTTTCTACAAACGAAGAACGCCGTTACAGATATATCCTCGTTTGCTAAGTCAAACGACACCGCTGGTTCTGCTCACACTGCCCTACCCTGTGCTCTGACCTCTTTCTCCCCTCTCTCTCCAGATGAAATCTCGCGTCTTGTGACGGCCGCCGCCCAACAACCTGCCCGCTTGACCCTATTCCCTCCTCTCTTCTCCAGACCATTTCCGGAGACCTTCTCCCTTACCTCACCTCGCTCATCAACTCATCCCTGACCGCTGGCTACGTCCCTTCTGTCTTCAAGAGAGCGAGAGTTGCACCCCTTCTGAAAAAACCTACACTCGATCCCTCCGATGTCAACAACTACAGACCAGTATCCCTTCTTTCTTTTCTCTCCAAAACTCTTGAACGTGCCGTCCTTGGCCAGCTCTCCCGCTATCTCTCTCAGAATGACCTTCTTGATCCAAATCAGTCAGGTTTCAAGACTAGTCATTCAACTGAGACTGCTCTTCTCTGTATCACGGAGGCCCTCCACACTGCTAAAGCTAACTCTCTCTCCTCTGCTCTCATCCTTCTAGACCTATCGGCTGCCTTCGATACTGTGAACCATCAGATCCTCCTCTCCACCCTCTCCGAGTTGGGCATCTCCGGCGCGGCCCACGCTTGATTGCGTCCTACCTGACAGGTCGCTCCTACCAGGTGGCGTGGCGAGAATCTGTCTCCTCACCACGCGCTCTCACCACTGGCGTCCCCAGGGCTCTGTTCTAGGCCCTCTCCTATTCTCGCTATACACCAAGTCACTTGGCTCTGTCATAACCTCACATGGTCTCTCCTATCATTGCTATGCAGACGACACACAATTAATCTTCTCCTTTCCCCTTCTGATGACCAGGTGGCGAATCGCATCTCTGCATGTCTGGCAGACATATCAGTGTGGATGACTGATCACCACCTCAAGCTGAACCTCGGCAAGACGGAGCTGCTCTTCCTCCCGGGAAGGACTGCCCGTTCCATGATCTCGCCATCACGGTTGACAACTCCATTGTGTCCTCCTCCCAGAGCGCTAAGAACCTTGGCGTGATCCTGGACAACACCCTGTCGTTCTCAACTAACATCAAGGCGGTGGCCCGTTCTTGTAGGTTCATGCTCTACAACATCCGCAGAGTACGACCCTGCCTCACACAGGAAGCGGCGCAGGTCCTAATCCAGGCACTTGTCATCTCCCGTCTGGATTACTGCAACTCGCTGTTGGCTGGGCTCCCTGCCTGTGCCATTAAACCCCTACAACTCATCCAGAACGCCGCAGCCCGTCTGGTGTTCAACCTTCCCAAGTTCTCTCACGTCACCCCGCTCCTCCGCTCTCTCCACTGGCTTCCAGTTGAAGCTCACATCCGCTACAAGACCATGGTGCTTGCCTACGGAGCTGTGAGGGGAACGGCACCTCAGTACCTCCAGGCTCTGATCAGGCCCTACACCCAAACAAGGGCACTGCGTTCATCCACCTCTGGCCTGCTCGCCTCCCTACCACTGAGGAAGTACAGTTCCCGCGCAGCCCAGTCAAAACTGTTCGCTGCTCTGGCCCCCAATGGTGGAACAAACTCCTCACGACGCCAGGACAGCGGAGTCAATCACCACCTTCCGGAGACACCTGAAACCCCACCTCTTTCAGGAATACCTAGGATAGGATAAAGTAATCCTTCTCACCCTCCCCCTTAAAAGATTTAGATGCACTATTGTAAAGTGGCTGTTCCACTGGATGTCTTAAGGTGAACGCACCAATTTGTAAGTCGCTCTGGATAAGAGCGTCTGCTAAATGACTTAAATGTAAATGTAAATATATATAGTGGGAAGACTATGTGAAATGGAATGAAAAGGGGGATACCTAGTCAGTTGTCTAACAGACTGTATTCAACTGAAATGTTGAGGGCAATGTACAATATTGATCACTATGACAGATGTATTTTGTGGGAGGACTATGTGAAGTATTGACCTATATGGCAGATATATAGTGGGACCTCTATGTGAAATGTTGACCTCAGATTTATAGTGGGAGGACTATGTGAAATATTGACCTCTATAGCAGATATATAGTGGGAGGACTATGTGAAATATTGACCTCTATGGCAGATATATAGTGGGAGGACTATGTGAAATATTGACCTCTATAGCAGATATATTGTGGGAGGAATATGTGAAATATTGACCTCTATAGCAGATATATTGTGGGAGGAATATGTGAAATATTGACCTCTATAGCAGATATATTGTGGGAGGAATATGTGAAATATTGACTTCTATAGCAGATATATTGTGAAAGGGAAAGGAAAGGGGGATACCTAGTCAGTTGTCCAACTGAATGTATTCAATTGAAATGTGTCTTCCGCATTTAACTCAACCCCTCTGAAATGTTGAGCTCTCTAGCAGATACACTGCGGGAGAGATTTGTGAAATGTGGACCTCTATAGCAGATATATAGTGGGAGGGCTATGTGAAATATTGAACTCTATAGCAGATATATTGTGGGAGGAATATGTGAAATATTGACCTCTATGGCAGATATATTGTGGGAGGACTATGTGAAATATTGACCTCAATAGCAGATATATAGTGGGAGGACTATGTGAAATATTGACCTCCATGGCAGATATATTGTGGGAGGACTATGTGAAATATTGACCTCTATGGCAGATATAATGTGGGAGAAATATTGTATGTCAAATCTGGATCATTTGTAGAACATCTATACATCTAATCCAACCTACCTTGAGAACATTTGGGGAGAGTATTGATAAATGTAAAGAAACTGATTTAATTTGTAGCCTTGAAGAAGACACACTGCTGTTCACAAGGCCTGTAGTTTTATAGTATCAGATTAACACTCTGGTCTGTTCTTTGTCTTGTGTTATTGGTTGTCAATAAACAAAACAGACAAATAAGTAATTACTCACCCCGAACTGATCATCCATTATCCAAGATGGAGAGTCATGAATAATGATCATGTAAAACAGAATGCATTAGTTATTATTGTTCATTGAATTTCTGTCTCATTACATCATTTAATGAAATACCACACATCATATTGGAATGACTGTTCATCATTCATTACTAATGTACATCTAGGGAAAGGGATGTAAGCAGTGCTACTATTGGAACAGTCTAAACATCACAGAATGATTCATACTAGGACATCAAACTGAATTCAAGCTGATTCTATTTTCATTTTGGAGTGTGAAATATTGACCTCTATGGCAGATATATTGTGGGAGAACTATGTGAAATATTGACCTCTATGGCAGATATATAGTGGGAGGAATATGTGAAATATTGACCTCTATAGCAGATATATTGTGGGAGGAATATGTGAAATATTGACCTCTATAGCAGATATATTGTGGGAGGGATATTGTATGTCAAATCTGGATAATGTGAAGAACATCTATACATCTAATCCAACCTACCTTGAGAACATTTGGGGAGAGTATTGATAAATGTAAAGAAACTGATTTAATTTGTTCCCTTGAAGAAGACACACTGCTGTTCACAAGGCCTGTAGTTTTTATAGTATCAGATTAACACTCTGGTCTGTTCTTTGTCTTGTGTTATTGGTTGTCAATAAACAAAACAGACAAATAAGTAATTACTCACATGGATCTGATCATCCATTATCCAAGATGGAGAGTCATGAATAATGATCATGTAAAACAGAATGCATTAGTTATTATTGTTCATTGAATTTCTGTCTCATTGCATAATTTAATAAAATACCATATATCATATTGGAATGACTGTTCATCACATTAATTACTAATGAACATCTAGGGAAAGGGATGTAAGCAGCACTACTATGTGAGCAGTCTGAGAATGACTGAATGCTTCATAATAAGACATCAAGCTGAATTCAAGCTGATTTTATTTTAATTTTTTGACAGATATATATATTTGGATGACTATGTGAAATATTGACCTCTATAGCAGATATATAGTGGGAGGACTATGTGAAATATTGACCTCTATGGCAGATATATAGTGGGAGGACTATGTGAAATATTGACCTCTATAGCAGATATATAGTGGGAGGACTATGTGAAATATTGACCTCTATAGCAGATATATAGTGGGAGGACTATGTGAAATATTGACCTCTATAGCAGATATATAGTGGGAGGACTATGTGAAATATTGACCTCTATAGCAGATATATAGTGGGAGGACTATGTGAAATATTGACCTCTATAGCAGATATATAGTGGGAGGACTATGTGAAATATTGACCTCTATGGCAGATATATAGTGGGAGGAATATGTGAAATATTGACCTCTATAGCAGATATATTGTGGGAGGAATATGTGAAATATTGACCTCTATAGCAGATATATTGTGAAAGGGAAAGGAAAGGGGGATACCTAGTCAGTTGTCCAACTGAATGTATTCAATTGAAATGTGTCTTCCGCATTTAACTCAACCCCTCTGAAATGTTGAGCTCTCTAGCAGATACACTGCGGGAGAGATTTGTGAAATGTGGACCTCTATAGCAGATATATAGTGGGAGGGCTATGTGAAATATTGAACTCTATAGCAGATATATTGTGGGAGGAATATGTGAAATATTGACCTCTATGGAAGATATATAATGGGAGGGCTATGTGAAATATTGACCTCTATGGCAGATATATTGTGGGAGGACTATGTGAAATATTGACCTCTATGGCAGATATAATGTGGGAGAAATATTGTATGTCAAATCTGGATCATTTGTAGAACATCTATACATCTAATCCAACCTACCTTGAGAACATTTGGGGAGAGTATTGATAAATGTAAAGAAACTGATTTAATTTGTAGCCTTGAAGAAGACACACTGCTGTTCACAAGGCCTGTAGTTTTTATAGTATCAGATTAACACTCTGGTCTGTTCTTTGTCTTGTGTTATTGGTTGTCAATAAACAAAACAGACAAATAAGTAATTACTCACCCCGAACTGATCATCCATTATCCAAGATGGAGAGTCATGAATAATGATCATGTAAAACAGAATGCATTAGTTATTATTGTTCATTGAATTTCTGTCTCATTACATCATTTAATGAAATACCACACATCATATTGGAATGACTGTTCATCATTCATTACTAATGTACATCTAGGGAAAGGGATGTAAGCAGTGCTACTATTGGAACAGTCTAAACATCACAGAATGATTCATACTAGGACATCAAACTGAATTCAAGCTGATTCTATTTTCATTTTGGAGTGTGAAATATTGACCTCTATGGCAGATATATTGTGGGAGAACTATGTGAAATATTGACCTCTATGGCAGATATATTGTGGGAGGAATATGTGAAATATTGACCTCTATAGCAGATATATTGTGGGAGGGATATTGTATGTCAAATCTGGATAATGTGAAGAACATCTATACATCTAATCCAACCTACCTTGAGAACATTTGGGGAGAGTATTGATAAATGTAAAGAAACTGATTTAATTTGTTCCTTGAAGAAGACACACTGCTGTTCACAAGGCCTGTAGTTTTTATAGTATCAGATTAACACTCTGGTCTGTTCTTTGTCTTGTGTTATTGGTTGTCAATAAACAAAACAGACAAATAAGTAATTACTCACATGGATCTGATCATCCATTATCCAAGATGGAGAGTCATGAATAATGATCATGTAAAACAGAATGCATTAGTTATTATTGTTCATTGAATTTCTGTCTCATTGCATAATTTAATAAAATACCATATATCATATTGGAATGACTGTTCATCACATTAATTACTAATGAACATCTAGGGAAAGGGATGTAAGCAGCACTACTATGTGAGCAGTCTGAGAATGACTGAATGCTTCATAATAAGACATCAAGCTAAATTCAAGCTGATTTTATTTTAATTTTTTGACAGATATATATATTTGGATGACTATGTGAAATATTGACCTCTATAGCAGATATATAGTGGGAGGACTATGTGAAATATTGACCTCTATAGCAGATATATAGTGGGAGGACTATGTGAAATATTGACCTCTATAGCAGATATATAGTGGGAGGACTATGTGAAATATTGACCTCTATAGCAGATATATAGTGGGAAGACTATGTGAAATATTGACCTCTATAGCAGATATATAGTGGGAGGACTATGTGAAATATTGACCTCTATAGCAGATATATAGTGGGAAGACTATGTGAAATATTGACCTCTATAGCAGATATATAGTGGGAGGACTATGTGAAATATTGACCTCTATAGCAGATATATAGTGGGAGGACTATGTGAAATATTGACCTCTATGGCAGATATATAGTGGGAGGACTATGTGAAATATTGACCTCTATAGCACATATATAGTGGGAGGACTATGTGAAATATTGACCTCTATAGCAGATATATTGTGGGAGGACTATGTGAAATATTGACCTCTTTGGCAGATATATAGTGGGAGGACTATGTGAAATATTGACCTCTATAGCAGATATATAGTGGGAGGACTATGTGAAATATTGACCTCTATGGCAGATATATAGTGGGAGGACTATGTGAAATATTGACCTCTATAGCAGATATATAGTGGGAGGACTATGTGAAATATTGACCTCTATAGCAGATATATAGTGGGAGGACTATGTGAAATATTGACCTCTATAGCAGATATATAGTGGGAGGACTATGTGAAATATTGACCTCTATAGCAGATATATTGTGGGAGGACTATGTGAAATATTGACCTCTATAGCAGATATATAGTGGGAGGACTATGTGAAATGTTGACCTCTATAGCAGATATATAGTGGGAGGACTATGTGAAATATTGACCTCTATGACAGATATATAGTGGGAGGACTATGTGAAATATTGACCTCTATAGCAGATATATAGTGGGAGGACTATGTGAAATATTGACCTCTATAGCAGATATATAGTGGGAGGACTATGTGAAATATTGACCTCTATGGCAGATATATAGTGGGAGGACTATGTGAAATATTGACCTCCATGGCAGATATATAGTGGGAGGACTATGTGAAATATTGACCTCTATGGCAGATATATAGTGGGAGGACTATGTGAAATATTGATCTCTATAGCAGATATATTGTGGGAGGACTATGTGAAATGTTGACCTCTATAGCATATATATTGTGGGAGGACTATGTGAAATGTTGACCTCTATATCAGATATATTGTGGGAGGACTATGTGAAATATTGGCCTCTATAGCAGATATATTGTGGGAGGACTATGTGAAATATTGACCTCTA
Source organism: Oncorhynchus nerka (assembly GCF_034236695.1). Taxonomy (NCBI): domain Eukaryota; kingdom Metazoa; phylum Chordata; class Actinopteri; order Salmoniformes; family Salmonidae; genus Oncorhynchus; species Oncorhynchus nerka. Next base: position 8,059,898 of record NC_088422.1, on the reverse strand, counting down.
TAGCAGATATACAGTGGGAGGACTATGTGAAATATTGACCTCTATGGCAGATATATTGTGGAAGGACTATGTGAAATATTGACCTCTATGGCAGATATATAGTGGGAGGACTATGTGAAATATTGACCTCTATAGCAGATATATAGTGGGAGGACTATGTGAAATATTGACCTCTATAGCAGATATATAGTGGGAGGACTATGTGAAATATTGACCTCTATGGCAGATACAGTGGGCCAAAAAAGTAATTAGTCAGCCACCAATTGTGCAAGTTCTCCCACTTAAAAAGATGAGAGAGGCCTGTCATTTTCATCATAGGTACACTTCAACTATGACAGACAAAATGAGAAGAAAAAAATCCAGAAAATCTCATTGTAGGATTTTTAATGAATTTATTTGCAAATTATGGTGGAAAATAAGTATTTGGTCACCTACAAACAAGCAAGATTTCTTGCTCTCACAGACCTGTAACTTCTTCTTTAAGAGGCTCCTCTGTCCTCCACTCGTTACCTGTATTAATGGCACCTGTTTGAACTTGTTATCAGTATAAAACACACCTGTCCACAACCTCAAACAGTCACACTCCAAACTCCACTATGGCCAAGACCAAAGAGCTGTCAAAGGACACCAGAAACAAAATTGTAGACCTGCACCAGGCTGGGAAGACTGAATCTGCAATAGGTAAGCAGCTTGGTTTGAAGAAATCAACTGTGGGAGCAATTATTAGGAAATGGAAGACATACAAGACCACTGATAATCTCCCTCGATCTGGGGCTCCACGCAAAATCTCACCCTGTGGGGTCAAAATGATAACAAGATCGATGAGTAAAAATCCCAGACCCACACGGGGGGACCTAATGAATGACCTGCAGAGAGCTGGGACCAAAGTAACAAAGCCTACAATCAGTAACACACTACGCCGCCAGGGACTCAAATCCTGCAGTGCCAGATGTGTCTCCCTGCTTAAGCCAGTACATGTCCAGGCCCGTCTGAAGTTTGCTAGAGAGCATTTGGATGATCCAGAAGAAGATTGGGAGAATGTGATATGGTCAGATGAAACCAAAATATAACGTTTTGGTAAAAACTCAACTCGTCGTGTTTGGATGACAAAGAATGCTGAGTTACATCCAAAGAACACCATACCTACTGTGAAGCATGGGGGTGGAAACATCATGCTTTGGGGCTGTTTTTCTGCAAAGGGACCAGGACGACTGATCCGTGTAAAGGAAAGAATGAATGGAGCCATGTATCGTGAGATTTTGAGTGAAAACCTCCTTCCATCAGCAAGGGCATTGAAGATGAAACGTGGGTCTTTCAGCATGACAATGATCCCAAACACACCGCCTGGGCAACGAAGGAGTGGCTTCGTATGAAGCATTTCAAGGTCCTGGAGTGGCCTAGCCAGTCTCCAGATCAAACCCCATAGAAAATCTTTGGAGGGAGTTGAAAGTCCGTGTTGCCCAGCAACAGCCCCAAAACATCACTGCTCTAGAGGAGATCTGCATGGAGGAATGGGCCAAAATACCAGCAACAGTGTGTGAAAACCTTGTGAAGACTTACAGAAAACGTTTGACCTCTGTCATTGTCAACAAAGGGTATATAACACAGTATTGAGATAAACTTTTGTCATTGACCAAATACTTATTTTCCACCATAATTTGCAAATAAATTCATAAAAATCCTACAATGTTATTTTCTGGATATTATTTTCTCATTTTGTCCGTCATTGTTGAACTGTACCTATGATGAAAATTACAGGGCTCTCTCATCTTTTTAAGTGGGAGAACGTGCACAATTGGTGGCTGACTAAATACTTTTTTGCCCCATTGTATATGGTGTAGGACTATGTGAAATATTGATCTCCATGGCAGATATATTGTGGGAGGGATATTATATGTCAAATCTGGATAATTTGAAGAACGTCTATACATCTAATCCAACCTACCTTGAGAACATTTGGGGAGAGTATTGATAAATGTAAAGAAACTGATTTAATTTGTAGCCTTGAAGAAGACACACTGCTGTTCACAAGGCCTGTAGTTTTTATAGTATCAGATTAACACTCTGGTCTGTTCTTTGTCTTGTGTTATTGGTTGTCAATAAACAAAACAGACAAATAAGTAATTACTTACGCAATCCTGATCACCCATTATCCAAGATGGAAAGTCATGAATAATGATCATGTAAAACAGAATGCATTAGTTATTATTGGTCATTGAATTTCTGTCTCATTACATAATTTAATGAAATACCATACATCATATTGGAATGACTGTTCATCACATTCATTACTAATGTACATCTAGGGAAAGGGATGTAAGCAGTGCTACTATTGGAACAGTCTAAACATCACATAATGATTCATACTAGGACATCAAACTGAATTCAAGCTGATTCCATGTTCATTTTGGGATGTGAAATGTTGACCTCTATAGCAGATATTGTCACGCCTTGGTCATTGTATTTTGTGTTTTCGTTATATATTTGGTCAGGCCAGGTTGTGACATGGGTTTATATATTGTATTTTCGTATTGGGGTTTGTAGTAATTGGGATTGTGGTTGATTAGGGGTGTGTCTAGTATAGGCTTGGCTGCCTGAGGCGGTTCTCAATCAGAGTCAGGTGATTCTTGTTGTCTCTGATGGGGAACCGTATTTAGGTAGCCTGGGTTTCACTGTGTATTTCGTGGGTGATTGTTCCTGTCTCTGTGTAGTTTCACCAGATAGGCTGTAATTAGGTTTCACGTTCCGTTTGTTGTTTAGTATTTGTATAGTTATTTCATGTGTCGCTTTTTTTCATTAAAGTCTTGAGTAACCAACACGCTGCATTTCGGTCCGACTCTCTTTCTACAAACGAAGAACGCCGTTACAGATATATTACGGGAGGACCATGTGAAATGGAAAGGAAAGGGGGATACCTAGTCAGTTGTCTAACAGACTGTATTCAACTGAAATGTTGAGGGCAATGTACAATATTGATCACTATGACAGATGTATTTTGTGGGAGGACTATGTGAAATATTGACCTCTATGGCAGATATATAGTGGGACCTCGATGTGAAATATTGACCTCTATGGCAGATATATAGTGGGACCTCTATGTGAAATATTGACCTCTATGGCAGATATATAGTGGGAGGACTATGTGAAATATTGACCTCTATGGCAGATATATAGTGGGACCTCGATGTGAAATATTGACCTCAATGGCAGATATATAGTGGGACCTCGATGTGAAATATTGACCTCTATGGCAGATATATAGTGGGACCTCGATGTGAAATATTGACCTCTATGGCAGATATATAGTGGGACCTCGATGTGAAATATTGACCTCTATGGCAGATATATAGTGGGAGGACTATGTGAAATATTGACCTCTATGGCAGATATATAGTGGGAGGACTATGTGAAATATTGACCTCTATGGCAGATATATAGTGGGAGGACTATGTGAAATATTGACCTCTATGGCAGATATATAGTGGGAGGACTATGTGAAATATTGACCTCTATGGCAGATATATAGTGGGAGGACTATGTGAAATGTTGACCTCTATGGCAGATATATAGTGGGAGGACTATGTGAAATGTTGACCTCTATGGCAGATATATAGTGGGAGAACTATGTGAAATATTGACCTCTATAGCAGATATATTGTGGGAGGACTATGTGAAATGTTGACCTCTATGGCAGATATATAGTGGGAGAACTATGTGAAATATTGACCTCTATAGCAGATATATAGTGGGAGGACTATGTGAAATATTGACCTCTATAGCAGATATATTGTGGGAGGACTATGTGAAATGTTGACCTCTATGGCAGATATATTGTGGGAGGACTATGTGAAATATTGACCTCTATAGCAGATATATAGTGGGAGGACTATGTGAAATATTGACCTCTATAGCAGATATATTGTGGGAGGACTATGTGAAATGTTGACCTCTATGGCAGATATATTGTGGGAGGACTATGTGAAATGTTGACCTCTATGACAGATATATAGTGGGAGGACTATGTGAAATATTGACCTCTATAGCAGATATATAGTGGGAGGACTATGTGAAATGTTGACCTCTATGGCAGATATATAGTGGGAGGACTATGTGAAATGTTGACCTCTATGGCAGATATATAGTGGGAGAACTATGTGAAATATTGACCTCTATAGCAGATATATTGTGGGAGGACTATGTGAAATGTTGACCTCTATGGCAGATATATAGTGGGAGAACTATGTGAAATATTGACCTCTATAGCAGATATATAGTGGGAGGACTATGTGAAATATTGACCTCTATAGCAGATATATTGTGGGAGGACTATGTGAAATGTTGACCTCTATGGCAGATATATTGTGGGAGGACTATGTGAAATATTGACCTCTATAGCAGATATATAGTGGGAGGACTATGTGAAATATTGACCTCTATAGCAGATATATAGTGGGAGGACTATGTGAAATGTTGACCTCTATGACAGATATATTGTGGGAGGACTATGTGAAATGTTGACCTCTATAGCAGATATATAGTGGGAGGACTATGTGAAATGTTGACCTCTATAGCAGATATATAGTGGGAGGACTATGTGAAATGTTGACCTCTATGACAGATATATTGTGGGAGGTTTATGGTATTGATCCTGATCATCCATTATCCAAGATGGAGAGGAATGAATATTGATAATGTATAACAAAATGTACGAGTTATTACAGTTACATTCAATCCAATTTCAGTCACATTACATTATTCAATCAAATACCATCCATCATATTGATATGACTGTTCATCACATTCATTACTAATGACAATCAAGGGACGTGACAGTAATGTTGGAATGGTTCTAATGCTTTAGGACCAGCTCAAAGCTCAGAGTGATGCTAATATGCATTGTAACTAGTTGATATTCAGAATGAATCTAGTCTATTCATCTGTAACTCCTACTATGAACTCCTACCTACATGAGAAAGTACAAGTGTTCTGTACAGGGAAAGAGACTGGTTGTTATTGTTGTTGTTTAGGTGTTTAGAAACATTACTGGAGTTCTAGAACACTTACCTTCTCTGACCCATAAACCCACTGCAGCCTCCTCCTTCTGTTCTCCATGGATGACCTGACAGATGTAGACTCCTGTATCTGACCTCCTGAAGTCTCTCAGCCTCAGAGACACGTTGCCTGTCTCCAGCTCCTGGGTGATCAGACTCACTCTGCCCTCATAGTCACTCCTCTCTGTCACCTGGCCATTCTTATACAGGTAAATACACTCTGTCCCTTTAAAACACCTGATCGTCGTGGCAACAGCACTGGTGTCAGGTGAGAGGTGGCAGGGGAGGGTGACCTCTTTACCAACATCGCCCCTCACATAGTCTTCTGAGGTGAGTTTAAACTGATCTGTTCAGAAAGAGAGAACATTTCATGTTTAATGACATCATCTGTGTCAGGAACACAAATCCTCTCAGTACATTTATAAACACATCTGACTTAAAAACTACAATAGACATACAACAACCAGGACCATGTCAATTCTAAAATACAACCCCCACAATCCCAGACAGACAGATTCATTTGAAGGAAAGTCTATATGTCATAGAAGAATGTGATGCTACAATCTAGAATGATATTATCCCATTTGTTCCCACATCTTTCCCAGACATGCCACTATGCTAATCTTATGCCACTAGTAGCCTAACATGTCATCCATTTTGATTATTTATTTATTTAAACGTATGTTTTATTCTTGGTCACAGTTGTGACAGAGTGCTTTGTCTATAATAACATGAACAGATATTTACCCCTATTCCTCAACCTCAATATCTATATACCTCAGTCCACTTACCCACACACCTAAACTCAATGACCCACACACCCCAGCCCTGTTACCCCCATGCCCTAACCCTAACACCCACATGCCAATACCCTCAAACCTATACAAGCAAGTACAGATACAGCCATATCCTGGCCCTAAATGACCTGTGTTATTCAAGACCCCAGTTCCTTTGCCAATACACCTCATCCCTGTTACTTTCCTATCTCAGCCCTGTTACCCACGTTCCTTAGGCCTGTTACCCACGTTCCTTAGGCCTGTTACCCACGTTCCTTAGGCCTGTTACCCACGTTCCTTAGGCCTGTTACCCACGTTCCTTAGGCCTGTTACCCACATTCCTTAGGCCTGTTACCCACGTTCCTTAGGCCTCTATTCCCCAAGTCACCAACAGTAACCTTTATCCAGCTATTCGCTGCACACCACAACCCTGTTATCAGCATGTTTTAGTCCTGTGACATCTGACCTATAAACACTAATCATTTCATAGATAAACTAATATAACAGTGGTATAACACATGTGTCCCAGCCCCAATCTCTTTTTCTACCACAAACGTTGTTGCCAGAAAGGATTTGAATGGACAATAGACGTCCATCCAGCCCCATTACCTGTATGGACCTTGTGTATCCCTACACCCCACTATAAACCAGGGAGATCCATGAGCATAATCATATAAAACATGTCTACCCCAGTGTCCAAGACTCAACATTCATACTAACCAGGTCTACCCCAGTGTCCAAGCCTCAACCTTCATACTAACCAGGTATACCCCAGTGTCCAACCTCAACATTCATACTAACCAGGTCTACCCCAGTGTCCAAGCCTCAACATTCATACTAACCAGGTCTACCCCAGTGTCCAACCTCAACATTCATACTAACCAGGTCTACCCCAGTGTCCAAGCCTCAACATTCATACTAACCAGGTCTACCCCAGTGTCCAAGCCTCAACATTCACACTAAACAGGTCTACCCCAGTGTCCAAGCCTCAACATTCATACTAACCAGGTCTACCCCAGTGTCCAAGCCTCAACATTCATACTAACCAGGTCTACCCCAGTGTCCAAGCCTCAACATTCACACTAAACAGGTCTACCCCAGTGTCCAAACCTCAACATTCATACTAACCAGGTCTACCCCAGTGTCCAAGCCTCAACATTCACACTAAACAGGTCTACCCCAGTGTCCAAGCCTCAACATTCATACTAACCAGGTCTACCCCAGTGTCCAAGCCTCAACATTCATACTAACCAGGTCTACCCCAGTGTCCAAGCCTCAACATTCATACTAACCAGGTCTACCCCAGTGTCCAAGCCTCAACATTTATACTAACCAGGACTACCCCAGTGTCCAAGACTCAACATTCATACTAACCAGGTCTACCCCAGTGTCCAAGACTCAACATTCATACTAACCAGGTCTACCCCAGTGTCCAAGCCTCAACATTCATACTAACCAGGTCTACCCCAGTGTCCAAGCCTCAACATTCACACTAACCAGGTCTACCCCAGTGTCCAAGCCTCAACATTCATACTAACCAGGTCTACCCCAGTGTCCAAGCCTCAACATTCATACTAACCAGGTCTACCCCAGTGTCCAAGCCTCAACATTCATACTAACCAGGTCTACCCCAGTGTCCAAGCCTCAACATTCATACTAACCAGGTCTACCCCAGTGTCCAAGCCTCAACATTCATACTAACCAGGTCTACCCCAGTGTCCAAGCCTCAACATTCATACTAACCAGGTCTACCCCAGTGTCCAAGCCTCAACATTCATACTAACCAGGTCTACCCCAGTGTCCAAGCCTCAACATTCATACTAACCAGGTCTACCCCAGTGTCCAAGCCTCAACATTCATACTAACTAGGTCTACCTCAGTATCCAAGCCTCAACATTCATACTAACCAGGTCTACCCCAGTGTCCAAGCCTCAACATTTATACTAACCAGGTCTACCCCAGTGTCCAAGACTCAACATTCATACTAACCAGGTCTACCCCAGTGTCCAAGCCTCAACATTCATACTAACCAGGTCTACCCCAGTGTCCAAGACTCAACATTCATACTAACCAGGTCTACCATTGTGCAAGAGACACTAAACAAACCTAAAAACATTAAATATCACTTCAGTTATTATACTAATTCACTTTATGCGTCTATACATGGCCAATTCCCCCTGAAATAACAACATATGATGTTTTACAGTAAACATCTCTGATTTAAACATCAGTGAAGGTTAATGGATGATGGTAAAATCATCTGGAACAAGTAAATCCTGAACCGAACTCAACTTAAATCTACTGAAGAAAAGGATCTGTTATGACTAAATATATAGAATAAATGAGAGTCTCTGTATTTCTCCATTAGACAGACATGTTTGTCAGGTAGCTGAGCACTTAAGAGCATTGGACCAGTAACCCAAACGTCGCTGGTTTGAATCCCTGAGACAACTAGGATAACATTTGTTGATATGCCCTTGAGCAAGGCACTTAATCCTAATTGCTCTGGATACATATTTATTTATTTAACGAGGCGGTTGTAATACAGCCTGGAATTGAACCCGAGTCTGTAGAGACGCCTCTCACACTGAGATGCAGCACCATAGATCGCTGCTCCACTCAGGATCCCAACTTATTTGTTGAAATGTACAACTTTAACTTCTCTAGAGCCAGTAAAGTACAAAAGGTTGCTTTTCTTCCATATTGAGTCCGACTGGATTAAATGGGTTCTATAATAAAGAGATGTTTGGAGGGAGAGGTCACTGTGGAGCAGTAGAGCTGTTTCTAACAGACACAAACTAGGCTAGTTGAGACTTTTATCTCCCTCACCAACTTTAAACATCTGCTATCTGAGCAGCTAACCGATCGCTGTTTATGTTCCATGTGTAACTCTTTGTTGTTGTCTGTTCACATGTTGTCTGTGTCGCACTGCTTTGCTTTATCTTGGTCAGGGTCGCAGTTGTAACTGAGAACTATTTCTCAACTAGCCTACCTGGTTAAATAAAGGTGTTCTCAACTAGCCTACCTGGTTAAATAAAGGTGTTCTCAACTAGCCTACCTGGTTAAATAAAGGTGTTCTCAACTAGCCTACCTGGTTAAATAAAGGTGTTCTCAACTAGCCTACCTGGTTAAATAAAGGTGTTCTCAACTAGCCTACCTGGTTAAATAAAGGTGTTCTCAACTAGCCTACCTGGTTAAATAAAGGTGTTCTCAACTAGCCTACCTGGTTAAATAAAGGTGTTCTCAACTAGCCTACCTGGTTAAATAAAGGTGTTCTCAACTAGCCTACCTGGTTAAATAAAGGTGTTCTCAACTAGCCTACCTGGTTAAATAAAGGTGTTCTCAACTAGCCTACCTGGTTAAATAAAGGTGTTCTCAACTAGCCTACCTGGTTAAATAAAGGTGTTCTCAACTAGCCTACCTGGTTAAATAAAGGTGAAATAAAACAAATTTAAAAAACGTTGCTGGTTTGAATCCCTGAGGCAACAAGGAAAATGTTTGTTGATATGCCCTTGAGCAAGGCACTTTAGAATGACAGCCTACCCTGCTGTCTAGGAACAGTGGGTTATAATTGCCTTGTTCGGGGCAGAAAACCAGATTTTTACCTTGTCAGCTCGGGGATTCAATCTAGCAACCTTTCGGTTACCTGCTCAACGCTCTAACCACTAGTCTACCTGTCGCCCCTCATGTTACAAACACATTTCATCCAGACACACATTTACACATAAAGACAAATAAAACCACAAACACATTTCATTTTCAATAGTTGGTTTAGTTCTGATCTCCCAGATACATGAAAGAAAAGTTAATCATTAATTATATCATGGTGACTTACTATGAACTCTGGACTCTGCCATTTTAACTGCAATAAAAAGAGAAAACATTCATATTTACATCATTACCTTTCATCAAATTCTCTCTTTTGCTCAATCACACAGATACAAACATCACTTCCTCTTTCTCCAGTCCTCATTGTTATAAAACAGGACTGTTGTGTCTAGTTTGGAAAGTGAAATATACTGAGATCTCCTCTTACCTTTACTGGTCTTCACGTCCTCCACTTCACATTCAAAATAGTTGATTTAAATCTATAACCACTCTAATAGTCACTATATGTGCATATCTACATGTTTTTACAGAACAATCTACACCTCAGTCCTATACTGAGACACAACCTTCACTTTCACCTTTGCTCAGGTATTTGGAGAAAATTCCTCCCCCCAGCCTCTCTAGTTATTAGAAAACCCAGTCACAAAGTCTAAATTGTCTACAGGCCTATCCTAAAATGCCATGAAAACAAAAATGTACATTTCTGATCTTAATTTAGGGTTAAGGTTAGGCATAAGGTTAGCAGTGTGTCGAATAGGGTTCAAATCACTGACAGAGATGGCCACCTCGCTTCGTGTTCCTAGGAAACTATGCAGTTTTTTGTTTTTTTTACGTGTTATTTCTTACATTAGTACCCCAGTTCATCTTAGGTTTCATTACATACAGTCGAGAAGAACTACTGAACATAAGAGCGTCAACTCACCATCAGGATGACCAAGAATATGACTTTCGCAAAGCGGATCCTGTGTTCTGCCTTTCACCCAGGACAACGGAATGGATCCCAGCCGGCGACCCAAAAAAACGACTCCGTAAAAGAGGGAAACGAAGCGGTCTTCTGGTCAGACTCCGGAGACGGGCTCATCGTGCACCACTCCCTAGTATACTTCTCGCCAATGTCCAGTCTCTTGACAACAAGGTTGATGAAATCCGAGCAAGGGTAGCATTCCAGAGGGACATCAGAGACTGTAACGTTCTTTGCTTCACGGAAACATGGCTCACTGGAGAGACGCTATCGGAGTCGGTGCAGCCAGCTGGTTTCTCCACGCATCGCGCCGACAGAAACAAACATCTTTCTGGTAAGAAGAGGGGCGGGGGCGTATGCCTTATGGCTAACGAGACGTGGTGTGGGCACAAAAACATACAGGAACTCAAGTCCTTCTGTTCACCTGATTTAGAATTCCTCACAATCAAATGTCGACCGAATTATCTACCAAGGGAATTCTCTTCGATTATAATCACAGCCGTATATATTCCCCCCCAAGCAGACACATCGATGGCTCTGAACAAACTTTATTTGACTCTTTGCAAACTGGAATCCATACATCCTGAGGCTGCATTCATTGTAGCTGGGGACTTTAACAAGGCTAATCTGAAAACAAGACTCCCTAAATTGTATCAGCATATCGATTGCGCAACCAGGGCTGGCAAAACCTTGGATCACTGCTATTCCAACTTCCGCGACGCATATAAGGCCCTGCCCCGCCTCCTTTCGGAAAAGCTGACCACGACTCCATTTTGTTGATCCCTGCCTACAGACAGAAACTAAAACAAGAAGCTCCCACGCTGAGGTCTGTTCAACGCTGGTCCGACCAATCTGATTCCACACTCCAAGACTGCTTCCATCACGTGGACTGGGATATGTTCCGTATTGCGTCAGACAACAACATTGACGAATACGCTGATTCGGTGTGCGAGTTCATTAGAACGTGCGTTGAAGATGTCATTCCCATAGCAACGATTAAAACATTCCCAAACCAGAAACCGTGGATTGATGGCAGCATTCGTGTGAAACTGAAAGCGCGAACCACTGCTTTTAATCAGGGCAAGGTGACCGGTAACATGACCGAATACAAACAGTGTAGCTATTCCCTCCGCAAGGCAATCAAACAAGCTAAGCGTCAGTATAGAGACAAAGTAGAATCTCAATTCAACGGCTCAGACACAAGAGGTATGTGGCAGGGTCTACAGTCAATTACGGACTACAAGAAGAAAACCAGCCCAGTCACGGACCAGGATGTCTTGCTCCCAGGCAGACTAAATAACTTTTTTGCCCGCTTTGCGGACAATACAGTGCCACTGACATGGCCTGCAACCGAGGAGAGTAAAACATTTGAACGTGTTAACCCTCGCAAGGCTGCAGGCCCAGACGGCATCCCCAGCCGCGCCCTCAGAGCATGCGCAGACCAGCTGGCTGGTGTGTTTACGGACATATTCAATCAATCCCTATCCCAGTCTGCTGTTCCCACATGCTTCAAGAGGGCCACCATTGTTCCTGTTCCCAAGAAATCTAAGGTAACTGAGCTAAATGACTACCGCCCCGTAGCACTCACTTCCGTCATCATGAAGTGCTTTGAGAGACTAGTCAAGGACCATATCACCTCCACCCTACCTGACACCCTAGACCCACTCCAATTTGCTTACCGCCCAAATAGGTCCACAGACGATGCAATCTCAACCACACTGCACACTGCCCTAACCCATCTGGACAAGAGGAATACCTATGTGAGAATGCTGTTCATCGACTACAGCTCGGCATTTAACACCATAGTACCCTCCAAGCTCGTCATCAAGCTCGAGACCCTGGGTCTCGACCCCGCCCTGTGCAACTGGGTACTGGACTTCCTGATGGGCCGCCCCCAGGTGGTGAGGGTAGGCAACAACATCTCCACCCCGCTGATCCTCAACACTGGGGCCCCACAAGGGTGCGTTCTGAGCCCTCTCCTGTACTCCCTGTTCACCCACGACTGCGTGGCCACGCACGCCTCCAACTCAATCATCAAGTTTGCGGACGACACAACAGTGGTAAGCTTGATTACCAACAACGATGAGACGGCCTACAGGGAGGAGGTGAGGGCCCTCGGAGTGTGGTGTCAGGAAAATAACCTCACACTCAACGTCAACAAAACTAAGGAGATGATTGTGGACTTCAGGAAACAGCAGAGGGTACACCCCCCTATCCACATCGATGGAACAGTAGTGGAGAGGGTAGTAAGTTTTAAGTTCCTCGGCATACACATCACAGACAAACTGAATTGGTCCACCCACACAGACAGCATATTGAAGAAGGCGCAGCAGCGCCTCTTCAACCTCAGGATGCTGAAGAAATTCGGCTTGTCACCAAAAGCACTCACAAACTTCTACAGATGCACAATCGAGAGCATCCTGGCGGGCTGTATCACCGCCTGGTACGGCAACTGCTCCGCCCACAACCGTAAGGCTCTCCAGAGGGTAGTGAGGTCTGCACAACGCATCACCGGGGGCAAACTACCTGCCCTCCAGGACACCTACACCACCCGATACAGGAAGGCCATAAAGTTCATCAAGGACAACAACCACCCAAACCACTGCCTGTTCACCCCGCTATCATCCAGAAGGCGAGGTCAGTACAGGTGCATCAAAGCTGGGACCGAGAGACTGAAAAACAGCTTCTATCTCAAGGCCATCAGACTGTTAAACAGCCACCACTAACATTGAGTGGCTGCTGCCAACACACTGACTCAACTCCAGCCACTTTAATAATGGGAATTGATGGGAAATGATGTAAAATATATCACTAGCCACTTTAAACAATGCTACCTAATATAATGTTTACATACCCTACAGTATTAATCTCATATGTATACGTATATACTGTACTCTATATCATCTACTGCATCTTTATGTAATACATGTATCACTAGCCACTTTAACTATGCCACTTTGTTTACATACTCATCTCATATGTATATACTGTACTCGATACCATCTACTGTATCTTGCCTATGCCGCTCTGTACCATCACTCATTCATATATCTTTATGTACATATTCTTTACTCCCCTACACTTGTGTGTATAAGACAGTAGTTTTGGAATTGTTAGTTAGATTACTTGTTGGTTATTACTGCATTGTCGGAACTAGAAGCACAAGCATTTCGCTACACTCGCATTAACATCTGCTAACCATGTGTATGTGACAAATAAAATTTGATTTGATTTGAATCAGAAGACGATCCAGCCAGCAGATGGTAGTGATGATCTTTAATTATAGTCATATTATCCTGAGCTGGAAAGATTTAACAGTGCCTATCAATATTAGCTTCTCTTATCTCTTTGGACACATTCACATGAGTAAATGAGTGACATTGCTTCCATGACAAATAGTCTCAATGCTTTTCCATCCCCTCCTAACAAAATAAATGTAGCTGACTGGTGGTCATTTACTGTCTGAGAAGAGAGAATCTTCACCACCTGCTGGTCAATGTTGGGAACTGCAGTGAATTTACAAATCAGAAAGTCAGACATACAATTTAGGAGGCTGGGGGTAAAGACTGAGTTTTGGTTAAAACCATTACAATCTGGGCACTTACAGACAGTGATGCTGGATCTTATGTTTTACAGGTAGATATTTAAAGCTGCATTTGATTCCAACTGTTTGTTTTTAAGTTAATTGCCTGAATTACCACCTGCCCTGCTTGTTTACAGCTGATCTGCCCTTCTCTATCTAGACAATATTACCATGTCGTCTTAGAAGGTTACTGGGGATCTGTCCTTCTCTATCTAGACAATATTACCATGTCGTCTTAGAAGGTTACTGGGGATCTGTCCTTCTCTATCTAGACAATATTACCATGTCGTCTTAGAAGGTTACTGGGGATCTGCCGTTCTCTATCTAGACAATATTACCATGTCGTCTTAGAAGGTTACTGGGGATCTGTCCTTCTCTATCTAGACAATATTACCATGTCGTCTTAGAAGGTTACTGGGGATCTGTCCTTCTCTATCTAGACAATATTACCATGTCGTCTTAGAAGGTTACTGGGGATCTGTCCTTCTCTATCTAGACAATATTACCATGTCGTCTTAGAAGGTTACTGGGGATCTGTCCTTCTCTATCTAGACAATATTACCATGTCGTCTTAGAAGGTTACTGGGGATCTGTCCTTCTCTATCTAGACAATATTACCATGTCGTCTTAGAAGGTTACTGGGGATTTGTCATGAACTATTTCTCATTGAGCCCCATTCAGTGAAACAGTTCATTCAGCCTCATTTACTGCCTTTAAAAAAACATAGCTGATATGGATGACTTGCTTAAACAAATGTGGTTTCTACTGACACTTGAGATGAACAAACTATGGCAAGTGGATACGAGGCACAATCCATAATTTAAAAGAAGGTGTATGTTTGATGATTAACTACACATGGTGTGATTGTGAAAACATAAAGGGACTCAAGTCCTTTGTTCACCCACCTTAGAATAAATATCTCACGATGAAATGCCGACCGTATTACCTCCCAAGAGAATTATCTTTGGTTATAGTCACAGCCATGTATATTCCCCCTGTTACACCTGTGTTCATTTACAGGTGATTATAATGCTTGTTATGGTCATTTTACATGCCTTCATTACACCTGTCCAGTGTGCCTTTACAGGGTATATTAATGCTCTACTCAGACTCTGTCTAGAGTCTCGCTACAGAGACTGGGAGGAGCGGAACCTGGGCACAAGCTAAACTGAGGTTTTATGGATATAAATAAGGACATTATCGCACAAAAGGACCATTTGTGATGTAACTGGGACCTTTTGGAGTGCCAACAGAAGAAGATCTTCAAAGGTAAGGCATTTATTATATCGCAATTTCTGACATTCATGGCGCACCTGCCTGGTTGAAATATGTTTTTCATGCTTTTGTATGTGGGGCGCTCTCCTCAGATAATCGCATGGTGGGCTTTCACCGTAAAGCCTTTTTGAAATCGGATACAGTATTTTCATGAATGTTAAATATTTCTATTTCTGTCATTTTGAATATCGCGCTCTGCAATTTCACAGGATGTTGTCGAAATAACATCCCAATTATTTACACTTCATTTCATACTTTAAAAAAAAAGTTAATAACAAATCAGTTGCCTGAAAATAAAAACTGAAATATTTACCCAAGAAAAAAAAGAATAGCAATTTTGAACGAAAATACCAAAAAAGCACGCTAACGAAAAGCAAAGATAAAAAGGTGTGTTTTAAAATCCCTTTTAAATATGTCCACAGTTTCAGACCTCCTCAGCTTCTCTGGCAGATTATTGCAGAGACTGGGGGCATAATAACTAAAGGCTGCCTCGCCATGCCTCTTGGTCCCAGGCTGGGGGCATAGTAACTAAAGGCTGCCTCTCCATGCCTCCATCCCTCTTGGTCCTGACTTCTGCATTTAACTCAACCCCCTCTGAAATAGTGACCTCAATAGCAGATATATTGTGGGAGAACTATGTGAAATGTTAACCTCTATGGCAGATATATAGTGGGACCTCTATGTGAAATATTTACCTCTATTGCAGATATATAGTGGGACCTCTATGTGAAATATTGACCTCTATTGCAGATATATAGTGGGACCTCTCTGTGAAATATTGACCTCTATTGCAGATGTATAGAGGGACCGCAATGTGGCAGATATATAGAGGGACCTCTATGTGAAATATTGACCTCTATTGCAGATGTATAGAGGGACCGCTATGTGAAATATTGACCTCTTTGGCAGATATATAGAGGGACCTCTATGTGAAATATTGACCTCTATTGCAGATGTATAGAGGGACCGCTATGTGAAATATTGACCTCTTTGGCAGATATATAGAGGGACCTCTATGTGAAATATTGACCTCTATTGCAGATGTATAGAGGGACCGCTATGTGAAATATTGACCTCTTTGGCAGATATATAGAGGGACCTCTATGTGAAATATTGACCTCTATTGCAGATGTATAGAGGGACCGCTATGTGAAATATTGACCTCTTTGGCAGATATATAGAGGGACCTCTATGTGAAATATTGACCTCTTTGGCAGATATATAGAGGGACCGCTATGTGAAATATTGACCTCTTTGGCAGATATATAGAGGGACCACTATGTGAAATATTGACCTCTATTGCAGATATATAGAGGGACCGCTATGTGAAATATTGACCTCTTTGGCAGATATATAGAGGGACCGCTATGTGAAATATTGACCTCTTTGGCAGATATATAGAGGGACCGCTATGTGAAATATTGACCTCTTTGGCAGATATATAGAGGGACCGCTATGTGAAATATTGACCTCTTTGGCAGATATATAGAGGGACCACTATGTGAAATATTGACCTCTATTGCAGATATATAGAGGGACCGCTATGTGAAATATTGACCTCTTTGGCAGATATATAGTGGGAGGACTATGTGAAATATTGACCTCTATTGCAGATATATTGTGGAAAGGAAAGGAAAGGGGGATACCTAGTCAGTTGTCCAACTGAATGTATTCAACTGAGATGTGTCTTCCGCATTTAACTCAACCCCTCTAAAATGTTGAGCTCTACAACAGATATTTTGTGGGAGGGATATGTGAAATGCTGTTTACAAGGCCTGTACTTCTTTATAGTATCAGATTAACACTCTGGTCTGTTCTTTGTCTTGTGTTATTGGTTGTCAATAAACAAAACAGACAAATAAGTAATTACTCACCCGGTACTGATCATCCATTATCCAAGATGGAGAGTCATGAATAATGATCATGTAAAACAGAATGCATTAGTTAATATTGTTCATTGAATCTTTGTCTCATTACATAATTTAATGAAATACCACACATCATATTGGAATCACTGTTCATCACATTCATTACTAATGTACATCTAGGGAAAGGGATGTAAGCAGTGCTACTATTGGAACAGTCTAAACATCACAGAATGCTTCATACTAGGACATCAAACTGAATTCAAGCTGAGTCTTTTTTCATTTTGGAGTGTGAAATGTTGACCTCTATGGCAGATATATTGTGGGAGGACTATGTGAAATATTGACCTCTAGAGCAGATATATTCTGGGAAATCTATGATATTAAAATTCTGGATAACTTGAAGAACATCTACAGTCGTGGCCAAAAGTTTTGAGAATGACACAAATATTCATTTTCACAAGGTATACTGCCTCAGTTTGTATGATGGCAATTTGCATATACTAAAGCATGTTATGAAGAGTGATCAGATGAATTGCAATTAATTGCTAAGTCCCTCTTTGCCATGCAAATGAACTGAATCCCCCAAAAACATTTATACTGCATTTCAGCCCTGTCACAAAATGACCAGCTGAAATCATGTCAGTGATTCTCTCGTTAACACAGGTGTGAGTGTTGACGAGGACAAGGCTGGAGATCACTCTGTCATGCTGATTGAGTTCGAATAACAGACTGGAGGCTTCAAAAGGAAGTTGGTGCTTGGAATCATTGTTCTTCCTCTGTCAACTATGGTTACCTGCGAAGAAACGTTCCGTCATCATTGCTTTGCACAAAAAGGGCTTCACAGGCAAGGATATTGCTGCCAGTAAGATTGCACCGAAATCAACCATTTATCGGATCATCAAGAACTTCAAGGAGAGAGGTTCAATTGTTGTGAAGAAGGCTTCACGGTTCCCAAGAAAGTCCAGCAAGCGCCAGGACCATCTCCTAAAGTTGACTCAGCTGCGAGATCGGGGCACCACCAGTACAAAGCTTGCTCAGGAATGGCAACAGGCAGGTGTGAGTGCATCTGCACACACAGTGAGGCAAAGACTTTTGGAGGATGGCCTGGTGTCAAGAAGGGCAGCAAAGAAGCCACTTCTCTCAAGGAAAACCATCAGGGACAGACTGATATTCTGCAACAGGTACAGGGAATGGACTGCTGAGGACTGGGGTAAAGTCATTTTCTCTGATGAATCCCCTTTCTGATAGTTTGGGGCATCTGGAAAAAAGCTTGTCCGGAGAAGACAAGGTGAGCACTACCATCAATTCTGTGTCATGCCAACAGTAAAGCATCCTGAGACCATTCATATGTGGGGTTGTTTCTCAGCCAAGGGAGTGGGCTCACTCACAATTTTGCCTAAGAACACAGCCATTAATAAAGAATGGTACCAACACATCCTCTGAGAGCAACTTCTCCCAACCATCCAGGAACAGTTTGGTGACGAACAATGCCTTTTCCAGCATGGTGGAGCACCTTGCCATAAGGCAAAAGTGATAACTAAGTGGCTCGTGGAACACAACATCAATATTTTGGGTCCATGGCCAGGAAACTCCCCAGACCTTAATCCCATTGAGAACTTGTGGTCAATCCTCAAGAGGTGGGTGGACAAACAAAACCCCACAAATTCTGACAAACTCCAAGTATTGATTATGCAGGAATGGGCTGCCATCAGTCAGGATGTGGCCCAGAAGTTAATTGACAGCATGCCAGGGCGGATTGCAGAGGTCTTGAAAAAGAAGGGTCAACACTGCAAATATTGACTCTTTGCATCAACTTCATGAAATTGTCAATAAAAGCCTTTGACACTTATAAAATGCTTGTAAATATACTTCAGTATTCCATAGTAACATCGGACAAAAATATCTAAAGACACTGAGGCAGCAAACTTTGTGGAAATAAATATTTGTGTCATTCTCAAAACTTTTGGCTATGACTGTATACTTCTAATTCCAACCTACCTTGACAACATTTGGGGAGAGTATTGATAAATGTAAAGAAACTGATTTAATTTGTAGTTTTGAAGAAGACACACTGCTGTTCACAAGGCCTGTAGTTTTTATAGTATCAGATTAACACTCTGGTCTGTTCTTTGTCTTGTGTTATTGGTTGTCTTTATGCAAAACAGACAAATAAGTATTTACTCACGTGAAACTGATCATCCATTATCCAAGATGGAGAGTCATGAATAATGATCATGTAAAACAGAATGCATTAGTTATTATTGTTCATTGAATTTCTGTCTCATTACAATAATTTAATAAAATACCATACATCATATTGGAATGACTGTTCATCACATTCATTACTAATGTACATCTAGGGAAAGGGATGTAAGCAGTGCTACTATTGGAACAGTCTAAACATCACAGAATGATTCATACTAAGACATCAAACTGAATTCAAGCTGATTCTATTTTCATTTTGGAGTGTGAAATGTTGTTCTCTATGGCAGATATATAGTGGGAGGACTATGTGAAATATTGACCTCTATGCCAGATATATTGTGGGAGGACTATGTGAAATATTGACCTCTATGGCAGATATATAGTTGGAGGATTATGTGAAATATTGACTTCTATGGCAGATATATAGTTGGAGGACTATGTGAAATATTGACCGCTATGGCAGATATATAGTGGAAGGATTATGTGAAATATTGACTTCTATGGCAGATATATAGTTGGAGGACTATGTGAAATATTGACCTCTATGGCAGATATATAATGGGAGAACTATGTGAAATATTGACCTCCATGGCAGATATATAGTGGAAGGACGATGTGAAATATTGACCTCTATAGCACATATATAGTGGGAGGACTATGTGAAATATTGACCTCCATGGCAGATATATTGTGAAAGGGAAAGTAAAGGGGGATACCTAGTCAGTTGTCCAACT
Organism: Oncorhynchus nerka; assembly: GCF_034236695.1. Lineage (NCBI taxonomy): Eukaryota > Metazoa > Chordata > Actinopteri > Salmoniformes > Salmonidae > Oncorhynchus > Oncorhynchus nerka. The sequence continues at coordinate 8,039,836 of NC_088422.1, read as the reverse complement.
GAATGTATTCAACTGAGATGTGTCTTCCGCATTTAACTCAACCCCTCTAAAATGTTGAGCTCTACAACAGATATTATGTGGGAGGGATATGTGAAATGTTGACCTCTTTGGCATATATATTGTGGGAGAACTATGTGAAATGTTGACCTCCATAGCAGATATATCTTGGGAGATCGATGATATGAAAATTCTGGATAATTTGAAGAACATCTATACATCTTTATACAACCAACCTTGAGAACATTTGGGGAGAGTATTGATAAATGTAAAGAAACGGATTTAATTTGTAGCCTTGAAGAAGACACACTGCTGTTCACAAGACCTGTAGTTTTTATAGTATCAGATTAACACTCTGGTCTGTTCTTTGTCTTGTGTTATTGGTTGTCAATAAACAAAACAGACAAATAAGTAATTACTCACCTGATTCTGATCATCCATTATCCAAGATGGAGAGTCATGAATAATGATCATGTAAAACAGAATGCATTAGTTATTATTGTTCATTGAATTTCTGTCTCATTACATAATTTAATGAACTACCATACATCATATTGTAATGACTGTTCATCACATTCATTACTAATGTACATCTAGGGAAAGGGATGTAAGCAGTGCTACTATTGGAACAGTCTAAACATCACAGAATGATTCATACTAGGACATCAAACTGAATTCAAGCTGATTCTATTTTCATTTTGGAGTGTGAAATGTTGTTCTCAATGGAAGATATATTGTGGGAGAACTATGTGAAATATTGACCTCTATGGCAGATATATAGTGGGAGGACTATGTGAAATATTGACCTCTATGGCAGATATATAGTGGGAGGAATATGTGAAATATTCACCTCTATAGCAGATATATTGTGAAAGGGAAAGTAAAGGGGGATACCTAGTCAGTTGTCCAACTGAATGTATTCAACTGAGATGTGTCTTCCGCATTTAACTCAACCCCTCTAAAATGTTGAGCTCTACAACAGATATTATGTGGGAGGGATATGTGAAATGTTGACCTCTTTGGCATATATATTGTGGGAGAACTATGTGAAATGTTGACCTCCATAGCAGATATATCTTGGGAGATCGATGATATGAAAATTCTGGATAATTTGAAGAACATCTATACATCTTTATACAACCAACCTTGAGAACATTTGGGGAGAGTATTGATAAATGTAAAGAAACAGATTTAATTTGTAGCCTTGAAGAAGACACACTGCTGTTCACAAGACCTGTAGTTTTTATAGTATCAGATTAACACTCTGGTCTGTTCTTTGTCTTGTGTTATTGGTTGTCAATAAACAAAACAGACAAATAAGTAATTACTCACCAAATTTCTGATCATCCATTATCCAAGATGGAGAGTCATGAATAATGATCATGTAAAACAGAATGCATTAGTTATTATTGTTCATTGAATCTTTGTCTCATTACATAATTTATTGAAATACCATACTTCATATTGGAATGACTGTTCATCACATTCATTACTAATGTACATCTAGGGAAAGGGATGTAAGCAGTGCTACTATTGGAACAGTCTAAACATCACAGAATGATTCATACTAAGACATCAAACTGAATTCAAGCTGATTCTATTTTCATTTTGGAGTGTGAAATGTTGTTCTCTATGGCAGATATATAGTGGGAAGACTATGTGAAATATTGACCTCTATGCCAGATATATTGTGGGACGACTATGTGAAATATTGACCTCTATGGCAGATATATAGTTGAAGGATTATGTGAAATATTGACTTCTATGGCAGATATATAGTTGGAGGACTATGTGAAATATTGACCGCTATGGCAGATATATAGTGGAAGGATTATGTGAAATATTGACTTCTATGGCAGATATATAGTTGGAGGACTATGTGAAATATTGACCTCTATGGCAGATATATAATGGGAGAACTATGTGAAATATTGACCTCCATGGCAGATATATTGTGAAATATTGGAATAGTGGGAGGACTATGTGAAATATTGACCTCCATGGCAGATATATTGTGAAAGGGAAAGTAAAGGGGGATACCTAGTCAGTTGTCCAACTGAATGTATTCAACTGAGATGTGTCTTCCGCATTTAACTCAACCCCTCTAAAATGTTGAGCTCTACAACAGATATTATGTGGGAGGGATATGTGAAATGTTGACCTCTTTGGCATATATATTGTGGGAGAACTATGTGAAATGTTGACCTCCATAGCAGATATATCTTGGGAGATCGATGATATGAAAATTCTGGATAATTTGAAGAACATCTATACATCTTTATACAACCAACCTTGAGAACATTTGGGGAGAGTATTGATAAATGTAAAGAAACAGATTTAATTTGTAGCCTTGAAGAAGACACACTGCTGTTCACAAGACCTGTAGTTTTTATAGTATCAGATTAACACTCTGGTCTGTTCTTTGTCTTGTGTTATTGGTTGTCAATAAACAAAACAGACAAATAAGTAATTACTCACCCTCATCTGATCATCCATTATCCAAGATGGAGAGTCATGAATAATGATCATGTAAAACAGAATGCATTAGTTATTATTGTTCATTGAATCTTTGTCTCATTACATAATTTATTGAAATACCATACTTCATATTGGAATGACTGTTCATCACATTCATTACTAATGTACATCTAGGGAAAGGGATGTAAGCAGTGCTACTATTGGAACAGTCTAAACATCACAGAATGATTCATACTGGGACATCAAACTGAATTCAAGCAGATTCTATTTTCATTTTGGAGTGTGAAATGTTGTTCTCAATGGAAGATATATTGTGGGAGAACTATGTGAAATATTGACCTCTATGGCAGATATATAGTGGGAGGACTATGTGAAATATTGACCTCTATGGCAGATATATAGTGGGAGGACTATGTGAAATATTGACCTCTATGGCAGATATATAGTGGGAGGACTATGTGAAATATTGACCTCTATGGCAGATATATAGTGGAAGGACTATGTGAAATATTGACCTCTATGGCAGATATATAATGGGAGAACTATGTGAAATATTGACCTCTATGGCAGATATATAGTTGGAGGATTATGTGAAATATTGACTTCTATGGCAGATATATAGTTGGAGGACTATGTGAAATATTGACCGCTATGGCAGATATATAGTGGAAGGATTATGTGAAATATTGACCTCTATAGCAGATATATTGTGGGAGGAATATGTGAAATATTCACCTCTATAGCAGATATATTGTGGGAGGAATATATGAAATATTGACCTCTATAGCAGATATATTGTGGGAGGACTATGTGAAATATTGACCTCTATAGCAGATATATTGTGGGAGGAATATGTGAAATATTGACCTCTATAGCAGATATATAATGGGAGGGCTATGTGAAATATTGACCTCTATGGCAGATATATAATGGGAGGACTATGTGAAATATTGACCTCTATGGCAGATATATAGTGGGAGCACTATGTGAAATATTGACCTCTATAGCAGATATATGTCACACCCTGACCATAATTTGCTTTGTATGTTTCTATGTTTTGGTTGGTCAGGGTGTGAACTGGGTGGGCATTCTATGTTACATGTCTAGTTTGTCTAGTTCTATGTTTGGCCTGATATGGTTCTCAATCAGAGGCAGGTGTTCGTCATTGTCTCTGATTGGGAACCATATTTAGGTAGCCTGGGTTTTACTGTGTGTTTGTGTGTGATTGTTCCTGTCCTTAGTGTATTGAATACCGTTACAGAATCACCCACCACAACAGGACCACGCGGTGTGATAACGGGCAACAGCAGCTGCAGGAGCAGCGTGACAAGAATTTCTGGACTTGGGAGGAAATCCTCGACGGGAGAGGTCCCTGGGCTAAACCAGGGGAGTGTAGCCGCCCCAAGGTGCAGAAAGAGAAGGAATGGACATGGGAGGACGAACTGGACGGTGAAGGACCCTGGGCTCAGCCTGGAGAATATCGCCGCCCCAAAGAAGAACTGGAGACGGCGAAAGCTGAGAGGCGCAGGTATGAGGAGGCAGCACGACGGTGTGGATGGAAGCCCAAGAGTCAGCCCCAAAAATGTATTGGGGGGGGCTAACAGGGAGTATGGCTACGCCAGGTAGGAGACCTGCGCGCAAACTCCCTGTGCTTACCGGGGGGCTAGAGAGACCGGGCAGGCACCGTGTTATGCAGTGGTGAGAGGGTGCAGTGCGGGTGCATAGCCCGGTGCGGTATATTCCATATTCCGGGCTAGATTGAGCGTCGAGCCAAATGCCATGAAGCTGGCTCTACGCATCTGGTCCCCAGTGCGTCTCATTTACATTTACATTTAAGTCATTTAGCAGACGCTCTTATCCAGAGCGACTTACAAATTGGTGCATTCACCTTATGACATCCAGTGGAACAGTAGTGCATCTAAATCTTTTAAGGGGGGGGGGGGGGGTGAGAGTGATTACTTTATCCTATCCTAGGTATTCCTTAAAGAGGTGGGGTTTCAGGTGTCTCCGGAAGGTGGTGATTGACTCCGCTGTCCTGGCGTCGTGAGGGAGTTTGTTCCACCATTGGGGGGCCAGGCCTACAGTGCGCCTCGCCTCTCCAGCGCTGCCGGAGTCTCCTGCCTGTTCGGCGCTACGAGAGCTACTCAGTCCAGCGCTGCCAGAGCCTTCCTATCCAGCGTTGCCGGAGCTTCCCGTCTGCAAGGCGCCATCTGAAATTCCCGTCTGCCCAGCGCCATCTGAGCTTCCCGTCTGCCCAGCGCCATCTGAGCCTCCCGTCAGCCAGGGGCCGCCAGTGCCGCCAGTCAGCCAGGGGCCGCCAGTAAGCCAGCGTCTCCTTGGGCCGGCTTACATGGCACCAGCCTTGCGCACGGTGTCCCCGGTTCGCCTGCATAGCCCAGTGCGGGCTATTCCACCTAGCCGCACTGGCAGGGCGACCGGGACCATTCAACCGGGTAAGGTTGGGCAGGCTCGGTGCTCAAGAGCTCCAGTGCGCCTGCACGGTCCGGTCTATCCAGTACCACCTCCACACCCCAGCCCTCCGGTAGCAGCTCCCCGCACCAGGCTTCCTGTGCGTGACCTCGGCCCAGTACCACCAGTACCAGCACCACGCATCAGGCCTACAGTGCGCCTCGCCTCTCCAGCGCTGCCGGAGTCTCCCGCCTCTCCAGCGCTGCCAGAGTCTCCCGCCTCTCCAGCGCTGCTGGAGTCTCCTGCCAGAGTCTCCTGCCTGTTCGGCGCTACGAGAGCTACTCAGTCCAGCGCTGCCAGAGCCTTCCTCTCCAGCGTTGCCGGAGCTTCCCGTCTGCCCAGCGCCATCTGAACTTCCCGTCTGCCCAGCGCCATCTGAGCTTCCCGTCTGCCCAGCGCCATCTGAGCCTCCCGTCAGCCAGGGGCCGCCAGTGCCGCCAGTCAGCCAGGGGCCGCCAGTAAGCCAGGGGCCGCCAGTCAGCCAGGGGCCGCCAGTGCCGCCAGTAAGCCAGGGGCCGCCAGTCAGCCAGGGGCCGCCAGTGCCGCCAGTCAGCCAGGGGCCGCCAGAGCCCCTCTGTCCAGAGCTTCCGCCCCTGTTTTGGTTGGTCAGGGTGTGAGCTGGGTGGGCAATCTATGTTACATGTCTAGTTTGTCTAGTTCTATGTTTGGCCTGATATGGTTCTCAATCTGAGGATATATTGTGGGAGGAATATGTGAAATATTGACCTCTATAGCAGATATATAGTGGGAGGACTATGTGAAATATTGACCTCTATGGCAGATATATAGTGGGAGGACTATGTGAAATGGAAAGGAAAGGGGGATACCTAGTCAGTTGTCCAACTGAATGTATTCAACTGAGATGTGTCTTCCGCATTTAACTCAACCCCTCTAAAATGTTGAGCTCTACAACAGATATTTTGTGGGAGGGATATGTGAAATGTTGACCTCTTTGGCAGATATATTGTGTGAGAACTATGTGAAATGTTGACCTCTTTGGCAGATATATTGTGGGAGATCTATGATATGAAAATGCTGGATAATTTTAATCCAACCTACCTTGAGAACATTTGGGGAGAGTATTGATAAATGTAAAGAAACTGATTTAATTTGTAGCCTTGAAGAAGACACACTGCTGTTCACAAGACCTGTAGTTTTTATAGTATCAGATTAACACTCTGGTCTGTTCTTTGTCTTGTGTTATTGGTTGTCAATAAACAAAACAGACAAATAAGTAATTACTCACCCATATCTGATCATCCATTATCCAAGATGGAGAGTCATGAATAATGATCATGTAAAACAGAATGCATTAGTTATTATTGCTCATTGAATTTCTGTCTCATTACATAATTTAATGAAATACCATACATCATATTGATATGACTGATCATCATTCATTACTAATGTACATCTAGGGAAAGGGATGTAAGCAGTGCTACTATTGGAACAGTCTAAACATCACAGAATGATTCATACTAGGACATCAAACTGAATTCAAGCTGATTCTATTTTCATTTTGGAGTGTGAAATGTTGACCTCTATAGCAGATATATAGTGGGAGGACTATGTGAAATATTGACCTCTATGGCAGATATATTGTGGGAGGGATATTGTATGCCAAATCTGGATAATTTGAAGAACATCTATACATCTAATCCAACCTACCTTGAGAACATTTGGGGAGAGTATTGATAAATGTAAAGAAACTGATTTAATTTGTAGCCTTGAAGAAAACACACTGCTGTTCACAAGGCCTGTAGTTTTTATAGTATCAGATTAACACTCTGGTCTGTTCTTTGTCTTGTGTTATTGGTTGTCAATAAACAAAACAGACAAATAAGTAATTACTCACTCCGTTCTGATCATCCATTATCCAAGATGGAGAGTCATGAATAATGATCATGTAAAACAGAATGCATTAGTTATTATTGTTCATTGAATTTCTGTCTCATTACATAATTTAATGAAATACCATATATCATATTGATATGACTGTTCATCACATTCATTACTAATGTACATCTAGGGAAAGGGATGTAAGCAGCACTACTATGTGAGCAGTCTGAGAATGACTGAATGCTTCATAATAAGACATCAAGCTAAATTCAAGCTGATTTTATTTTAATTTTTTGACAGATATATATATTTGGATGACTATGTGAAATATTGACCTCTATGGCAGATATATAGTGGGAGGACTATGTGAAATATTGACCTAGCAGATATATATGGGAGGACTAGATATATGGCAGATATATAGTGGGAGGACTATGTGAAATATTGACCTCTATAGCAGATATATAGTGGGAGGACTATGTGAAATATTGACCTCTATAGCAGATATATAGTGGGAGGACTATGTGAAATATTGACCTCTATGGCAGATATATAGTGGGAGGACTATGTGAAATATTGACCTCTCTATAGCAGATATATAGTGGGAGGACTATGTGAAATATTGACTATGGCAGATATATAGTGGGAGGACTATGTGAAATATTGACCTCTATAGCAGATATATAGTGGGAGGACTATGTGAAATATTGACCTCTATGGCAGATATATAGTGGGAGGACTATGTGAAATATTGACCTCTATAGCAGATATATAGTGGGAGGACTATGTGAAATATTGACCTCTATGGCAGATATATAGTGGGAGGACTATGTGAAATATTGACCTCCTCTAGTGGAGGACAGATTATAGTGGGAGGACTATGTGAAATATTGACCTCTATAGCAGATATATAGTGGGAGGACTATGTGAAATATTGACCTCTATAGCAGATAGTGGGAGGACTATGTGAAATATTGACCTCTAGCAGATATATGGGAGGACAGATATATAGTGGGAGGACTATGTGAAATATTGACCTCTATAGCAGATATATAGTGGGAGGACTATGTGAAATATTGACCTCTATAGCAGATATATAGTGGGAGGACTATGTGAAATATTGACCTCTATAGCAGATATATAGTGGGAGGACTATGTGAAATATTGACCTCTATGGGAGATATATTGTGGGAGGACTATGTGAAATATTGACCTCTATAGCAGATATATAGTGGGATTGACTATGTGAAATATTGACCTCTATAGCAGATATATAGTGGGAGGACTATGTGAAATATTGACCTCTATAGCAGATATATAGTGGGAGGACTATGTGAAATATTGACCTCTATAGCAGACTATATATACCTCTATGGCAGATATATAGTGGGAGGACTATGTGAAATATTGACCTCTATAGCAGATATATAGTGGGAGGACTATGTGAAATATTGACCTCTATGGCAGATATATAGTGGGAGGACTATGTGAAATATTGACCTCTATGGCAGATATATAGTGGGAGGACTATGTGAAATATTATTAGCAGACCTAGTGGGAGGACTATGTGAAATATTGACCTCTATAGCAGATATATAGTGGGAGGACTATGTGAAATATTGACCTCTATAGCAGATATATAGTGGGAGGACTATGTGAAATATTGACCTCTATAGCAGATATATAGTGGGAGGACTATGTGAAATATTGACCTCTATAGCACATATATAGTGGGAGGACTATGTGAAATATTGACCTCTATGGCAGATATATTGTGGGACGACTATGTGAAATATTGACCTCTGTGGCAGATATATTGTGGAAGGACTATGTGAAATATTGACCTCTATGGCAGATACAGTGGGCCAAAAAAGTAATTAGTCAGCCACCAATTGTGCAAGTTCTCCCACTTAAAAAGATGAGAGAGGCCTGTCATTTTCATCATAGGTACACTTCAACTATGACAGACAAAATGAGAAGAAAAAAATCCAGAAAATCTCATTGTAGGATTTTTAATGAATTTATTTGCAAATTATGGTGGAAAATAAGTATTTGGTCACCTACAAACAAGCAAGATTTCTTGCTCTCACAGACCTGTAACTTCTTCTTTAAGAGGCTCCTCTGTCCTCCACTCGTTACCTGTATTAATGTCACCTGTTTGAACTTGTTATCAGTATAAAAGACACCTGTCCACAACCTCAAACAGTCACACTCCAAACTCCACTATGGCCAAGACCAAAGAGCTGTCAAAGGACACCAGAAACAAAATTGTAGACCTGCACCAGGCTGGGAAGACTGAATCTGCAATAGGTAAGCAGCTATGTTTGAAGAAATCAACTGTGGGAGCAATTATTAGAAAATGGAAGACATACAAGACCACTGATAATCTCCCTCGATCTGGGGCTCCACGCAAGATCTCACCCCGTGGGGTCAAAATGATAACAAGATCGATGAGCAAAAATCCCAGACCCACACGGGGGACCTAATGAATGACCTGCAGAGAGCTGGGACCAAAGTAACAAAGCCTACAATCAGTAACACACTACGCCGCCAGGGACTCAAATCCTGCAGTGCCAGACGTGTCTCCCTGCTTCAGCCAGTACATGTCCAGGCCCGTCTGAAGTTTGCTAGAGAGCATTTGGATGATCCAGAAGAAGATTGGGAGAATGTGATATGGTCAGATGAAACCAAAATATAACGTTTTGGTAAAAACTCAACTCGTCGTGTTTGGATGACAAAGAATGCTGAGTTGCATCCAAAGAACACCATACCTACTGTGAAGCATGGGGTTGGAAACATCATGCTTTGGGGCTGTTTTTCTGCAAAGGGACCAGGACGACTGATCCGTGTAAAGGAAAGAATGAATGGAGCCATGTATCGTGAGATTTTGAGTGAAAACCTCCTTCCATCAGCAAGGGCATTGAAGATGAAACGTGGGTCTTTCAGCATGACAATGATCCCAAACACCGCCTGGGCAACGAAGGAGTGGCTTCGTAAGAAGCATTTCAAGGTCCTGGAGTGGCCTAGCCAGTCTCCAGATCAAACCCCATAGAAAATCTTTGGAGGGAGTTGAAAGTCCGTGTTGCCCAGCAACAGCCCCAAAACATCACTGCTCTAGAGGAGATCTGCATGGAGGAATGGGCCAAAATACCAGCAACAGTGTGTGAAAACCTTGTGAAGACTTACAGAAAACATTTGACCTCTGTCATTGCCAAGAAAGGGTATACAACACAGTATTGAGATAAACTTTTGTCATTGACCAAATACTTGTTTTCCACCATAATTTGCAAATAAATTCATAAAAAATCCTACAATGTTATTTTCTGGATATTATTTTCTCATTTTGTCTGTCCTTGTTGAACTGTACATATGATGAAAATTACAGGGCTCTCTCATCTTTTTAAGTGGGAGAACTTGCACAATTGGTGGCTGACTAAATACTTTTTTGCCCCATTGTATATGGTGTAGGACTATGTGAAATATTGACCTCTATGGCAGATATATTATGGCAGGAGGATGTGAAATGTTGACCTCTATGGCAGATATATAGTGGGAGGGATAATGTATGTCAAATCTGGATAATTTGAAGAACATCTATACATCTAATCCAACCTACCTTGAGAACATTTGGGGAGAGTATTGATAAATGTAAAGAAACTGATTTAATTTGTAGCCTTGAAGAAGACACACTGCTGTTCACAAGGCCTGTAGTTTTTATAGTATCAGATTAACACTCTGGTCTGTTCTTTGTCTTGTGTTATTGGTTGTCAATAAACAAAACAGACAAATAAGTAATTACTCACGTGGATCTGATCATCCATTATCCAAGATGGAGAGTCATGAATAATGATCATGTAAAACAGAATGCATTAGTTATTATTGTTCATTGAATTTCTGTCTCATTACATAATTTAATGAAATACCATACATCATATTGGAATGACTGTTCATCACATTCATTCCCAATGTACATCTAGGGAAAGGGATGTAAGCAGCACTACTATGTGAGCAGTCTGAGAATGACTGAATGCTTCATAATAAGACATCAAGCTAAATTCAAGCTGAGTCTATTTTCATTTTGGTGTGAAATATTGACCTCTATAGCAGATATATAGTGGGAGGACTATGTGAAATATTGACCTCTATGGGAGATATATTGTGGGAGGACTATGTGAAATATTGACCTCTATAGCAGATATATAGTGGGAGGACTATGTGAAATATTGACCTCGATGGCAGATATATAGTGGGAGGACTATGTGAAATATTGACCTCTATAGCAGATATATAGTGGGAGGACTATGTGAAATATTGACCTCTATGGCAGATATATAGTGGGAGGACTATGTGAAATATTGACCTCGATGGCAGATATATAGTGGGAGGACTATGTGAAATATTGACCTCTATGGCAGATATATTCTGGGAAATCTATGATATTAAAATTCTGGATAACTTGAAGAACATCTACAGTCGTGGCCAAAAGTTTTGAGAATGACACAAATATTCATTTTCACAATAGTTTGCTGCCTCAGTTTGTATGATGGCAATTTGCATATACTCCAGAATGTTATGAAGAGTGATCAGATGAATTGCAATTAATTGCTAAGTCCCTCTTTGCCATGCAAATGAACTGAATCCCCCAAAAACATTTATACTGCATTTCAGCCCTGTCACAAAATGACCAGCTGAAATCATGTCAGTGATTCTCTCGTTAACACAGGTGTGAGTGTTGACGAGGACAAGGCTGGAGATCACTCTGTCATGCTGATTGAGTTCGAATAACAGACTGGAGGCTTCAAAAGGAAGTTGGTGCTTGGAATCATTGTTCTTCCTCTGTCAACTATGGTTACCTGCGAAGAAACGTGCCGTCATCATTGCTTTGCACAAAAAGGGCTTCACAGGCAAGGATATTGCTGCCAGTAAGACTGCACCGAAATCAACCATTTATCGGATCATCAAGAACTTCAAGGAGAGCGGTTCAATTGTTGTGAAGAAGGCTTCACGGTTCCCAAGAAAGTCCAGCAAGCGCCAGGACCATCTCCTAAAGTTGACTCAGCTGCGAGATCGGGGCACCACCAGTACAAAGCTTGCTCAGGAATGGCAACAGGCAGGTGTGAGTGCATCTGCACACACAGTGAGGCGAAGACTTTTGGAGGATGGCCTGGTGTCAAGAAGGGCAGCAAAGAAGCTACTTCTCTCAAGGAAAAACATCAGGGACAGACTGATATTCTGCAGAAGGTACAGGGATTGGACTGCTGATGACTGGGGTAAAGTCATTTTCTCTAATGAATCCCCTTTCCGATTGTTTGGGGCATCCGGGAAAAAGCTTGTCCGGAGAAGACAAGGTGAGCGCTACCATCAATCCTGTGTCATGCCAACAGTAAAGCATCCTGAGACCATTCATGTGTGGGGTTGTTTCTCAGCCAAGCGAGTGGGCTCACTCACAATTTTGCCTCAGAACACAGCCATGAATAAAGAATGGTACCAACACATCCTCTGAGAGCAACTTCTCCCAACCATCCAAGAACAGATTGGTGACGAACAATGCCTTTTCCAGCATGATGGAGCACCTTGCCATAAGGCAAAAGTGATAACTAAGTGGCTCGTGGAACACAACATCAATATTTTGGGTCCATGGCCAGGAAACTCCCAGACCTTAATCCCATTGAGAACTTGTGGTCAATCCTCAAGAGATGGGTGGACAAACAAAACCCCACAAATTTTGACAAACTCCAAGCATTGATTATGCAAGAATGGGCTGCCATCAGTCAGGATGTGGCCCAGAAGTTAATTGACAGCACGCCAGGGTGGATTGCAGAGGTCTTGAAAAAGAAGGGTCAAAACTGCAAATATTGACTCTTTGCATCAACTTAATGAAATTGTCAATGAAAGCCTTTGACACTTATAAAATGCTTGTAATTATACAGTAATTATACAGTAATTATATAGTAACATCTGACAAAAATATCTAAAGCAGCACTGAAGCAGCAAACTTTGTGGAAATAAATATTTGTGTCATTCTCAAAACTTTTGGCTATGACTGTATACATCTAATTCCAACCTATCTTGAGAACATTTAGGGAGAGTATTGATAAATGTAAAGAAACTGATTTAATTTGTAGCCTTGAAGAAGACACACTGCTGTTTACAAGGCCTGTAGTTTTTATAGTTTCAGATTAACACTCTGGTCTGTTCTTTGTCTTGTGTTATTGGTTGTCAATAAACAAAACAGACAAATAAGTAATTACTCACGGAAATCTGATCATCCATTATCCAAGATGGAGAGTCATGAATAATGATCATGTAAAACAGAATGCATTAGTTATTATTGTTCATTGAATTTCAGTCTCATTGCATAATTTAATGAAATACCATACATCATATTGGAATGACTGTTCATCACGTTCATTACTAATGTACATCTAGGGAAAGAGAGAATGATTTATTTCTGCTTTTATTTCTTTCATCATATTCCCAGTGGGTCAGAAGCTTACATACACTCAATTAGTATTTGGTAGTATTGCCTTTAAATTGTTTATCTTGTGTCAAACATTTTGGATAGCCTTCCACAAGCTTCCCACAATAAATTGGGGTGAATTTTGTCTCATTCCTCCTGACAGAGCTGGTTTAAGTGAGTCAGGTTTGTAGGCTTCCTTGCTCGCACAAGCTTTTTCAGTTCTGCCCACAAATGTTCTATATATAGGATTGAGGTCAGGGCTTTGTGATGGCCACTCCAATACCTTGACTTTGTTGTCCTTAAGCCATTTTGCCACAACTTTGGAAGTATGCTTGGGGTCATTGTCCATTTAGAAGACCCATTTGCGACCAAGCTTTAACTGCCTGACTGATGTCTTGAGATGTTGCTTCAATATATCCACATAATTTTCCTCATAATGCTATATATTTTGTGAAGTGCACCAGTCCCTCCTGCAGCAAAGCACCCCAACATCATGATGCTGCCTCCCCCACAACATGATGCTGCCTCCCCCACAACATGATGCTGCCTCCCCCACAACATGATGCTGCCTCCCCCACAACATGATGCTGCCTCCCCCTTTTTCCTCCAAACATAACGATGGTCATTATGGCCAAATAGTTTTTTTTTGTTTCATCAGACCAGAGGACATTTCTCCAAAAAGTACGATCTTTGTCCCCATGTGCAGTTGCAAACCGTAGTCTGGCTTTTTTTATGGTGGTTTTGGAGCAGTGGCCTCTTCCTTGCTGAGCGGCCTTTCAGGTTATGTTGATATAGGACTTGTTTTACTGTGGATATAGATACTTCTGTACCCGTTTCCTCCAGCATCTTCACAAGGTCCTTTGCTGCTGTTCTGGGATTGATTTGCACTTTTCTCACTAAAGTACGTTCATCTCTAGGAGACAGAACACGTCTCCTTCCTGAGCGGTATGACGGCTGCGTGATCCCATGGTGTTTATACTTGCATACTATTGTTTGTACAGATGAACGTGGTACCTTCAGGCGTTTGGAAAGGATGAACCAGACTTGTGGCGGTCTACAATTGTTTTCTGAGGTCTTGGCTGATTTCTTTTGATTTTCCCATGATTTGAAGCAAAGAGGCACTGAGTTTGAAGGTAGGCCTTGAAATGCATCCACAGGTACACCTCAAATTGACTCAAATTATGTCAATTAGCCTATCTGAAGCTTCTAAAGCCATGACATCATTTTCTGGAATTTTCCAAGCTGTTTAAAGGCTCAGTCAACTTAGTTTATGTAAACTTCTGACCCACTGGAATTGTGATACAGTGAGTTATAAGTGAAATAATCTGTCTGTAAACAATTGTTGGAAAAATTACTTGTGTCATGCACAAAGTAGATGTCCTAACCGACAAGAAATTTGTGGAGTGGTTGAAAAACGAGTTTTAATGACTCCAACCGAAGTGTATGTACATTTCCGACTTCAACTGTATCCTGGACCTAAATGACCTGTGTGTTACTCAAGACCCCAGTTCCTTTGCCAGTACACCTCATCCCTGTTAACTTTCCTATCTCAGTGTCACGACTTCCGCCGAAGTCGGTCCCTCTCCTTGTTCAGACGGTGTTCGGCGGTCGATGTCACCGACCTTGTAGCCATCGCTGATCCATTTTTCATTTTCCATTGGTTTTGTCTTGTCTTACTTCACACCTGGTTCCAATCTCATCAGTGTGTGTTTAACCCTCTGTTTCCCCTCATGTCCTTGTTGTATGTAGTGTAGTCATGTTCTGGTGTGTGTTTAACCCTCTATTTCCCCTCATGTCCTTGTTGTTGTATGTAGTGTAGTCATGTTCTGGTGTGTGTTTAACCCTCTGTTTCCCCTCATGTCCTTGTTGTTGTATGTAGTGTAGTCATGTTCTGGTGTGTGTTTAACCCTCTGTTTCCCCTCATGTCCTTGTTGTTGTATGTAGTGTAGTCATGTTCTGGTGTGTGTTTAACCCTCTGTTTCCCCTCATGTCCTTGTTGTTGTATGTAGTGTAGTCATGTTCTGGTGTGTGTTTAACCCTCTGTTTCCCTCATGTCCTTGTTGTATGTAGTGTAGTCATGTTCTGGTGTGTGTTTAACCCTCTGTTTCCCTCATGTCCTTGTTGTTGTATGTAGTGTAGTCATGTTCTGGTGTGTGTTTAACCCTCTGTTTCCCCTCATGTCCTTGTTGTTGTATGTAGTGTAGTCATGTTCTGGTGTGTGTTTAACCCTCTGTTTCCCCTCATGTCCTTGTTGTTGTATGTAGTGTAGTCATGTTCTGGTGTGTGTTTAACCCTCTGTTTCCCCTCATGTCCTTGTTGTATGTAGTGTACTCATGTTCTGGTGTGTGTTTAACCCTCTGTTTCCCCTCATGTCCTTGTTGTTGTATGTAGTGTAGTCATGTTCTGGTGTGTGTTTAACCCTCTGTTTCCCCTCATGTCCTTGTTGTATGTAGTGTAGTCATGTTCTGGTGTGTGTTTAACCCTCTGTTTCCCCTCATGTCCTTGTTGTATGTAGTGTAGTCATGGTCTGGTCTGGTCTCTCCTGCGCCTGACTTTCCTGCCACCAGCACGCACCCATTACAGAATCACCGACCCTAACTATGGAGTCAGCAGGAGAAGGTACCCCTGCCATTGATGTGGAGGAGCGCATCCAGTAGCATGCAGTAATACCTCACCATCTTGGCATCGCCATGGATAGCGTTGTCCAGACAACGCTGGGAGAGACAGGGAGTTCTTCCGGCGCCTCCACCAGCACAAGCGGGGTCTTGTGGTCAGTGGTCAGCTGAGGCGGACAGGGCTTTTAGTCACCTGAAGGCTTTGTTTACCTCGGCTCCCGTGCTGGCCCATCCGAATCCCTCTTTGGCGTTCATAGTGTAGGTGGACGCGTCCGAGGCTGGAATAGGAGCTGGGCTCTCTCAGCGCTCGGGTACGCCACCGAAGCTCCGCCCCTGTGCCATCTTCTCGAAGAAGCTCAGCCCGGCGGAGCGAAACTATGATGTGGGGGACCGGGAGTTGTTTGCTGTTGTCAAGGCCTTGAAGGCGTGGAAACATTGGTTTGAGGTGGATTGACACCCTTTTCTCATCGGGACTGACCACCGCAATCTGGAGTACATTCGTGCGGCGAGGAGACTGAATCCTTGCCAGGGAAGGTGGGCCATGTTTTTCACCTGTTTTGTGTTTACTCTTTCTTACAGACCAGGCCCCCAGAACGTTAAGGCAGACGCATTGTCCCGGCTGTATGACACAGAGGAGCAGCCCATGGATCCCACTCCCATACTCCCCGCCTCTTGCCTGGTGGCGCCGGTAGTGTGGGAGCTGGACGCGGACATTGAGCAGGCGTTACGTGCAGAGCCCGCTCCCCTCCAGTGTCCAGCTGGGCGTCTGTACGTTCCGTCTGCTGTCCGTGACCGGCTGATCTATTGGGCCCACAAGTCACCCTCCTCTCGTCATTCTGTGATCAGTCGGACGGTGCACTGTCTTAGTGGGAAGTACTGGTGGCCCACTTTGGCCAAGTATGTGAGGGTTTATGTTTCCTCCTGCTCTGTGTGCGCCCAGTGGAAGGCTCCTAGACACCTGCCCAGAGGTAAGTTACAACCCTTACCCGTTCCACAACGGCCGTAGTCGCACCTGTCGGTAGATTTCCTGACCGCTCTTCCTCCTTCACAGGGTAACACCACGATCCTGGTCGTTGTGGGTCGTTTTTTTAAGTCCTGCCGTCTCCTCCCTTTGCCCAGTCTCCCTACGGCCCTACAGACTGCGGAGGTCCTGTTCACACACATCTTCCAGCACTACGGGGTGCCTGGGGATATAGTGCCTGATCGGGGTCCCCAGTTCACGGCGAGGGTCTGGAGGGCGTTCATGGAACGTCTGGGGGTCTCGGTCAGCCTGACCTCAGGTTTTCACCCCGAGAGTCACGGGCAGGTGGAGAGAGTTAACCAGGATGTGGGTAGGTTTCTGAGGTCTTATTGCCAGGACCGGCCAGGGGAGTGGGCAGCGTTCGTGCCCTGGGCTGAAATGATGGCCTAGAAATTGCTCCGCAACTCCTCCACTAGCCTTCCAGTGTGTTTTGGGGTATCAGCCGGTTCTGGCTCCGCGGCATCAGAGTCAGACCGAAGTTCCTGCGGTGGACGACTGGTTCCGGCGCGCGGAGGAAATATGGGACACCGCCCATGTCCACCTTCAGCGCGCCGTGTTGCACCAGAAAGTTGGCGCAGACCGTCACCGCAGTGACTAAACATTTCATAGATAAACTAATATAACAGTGGTATAACACATGTGTCCCAGCCCCAATCTCTTTTTCTACCACAAATGTTGTTGCCAGAAAGGATTTGAATGGACAATAGACGTCCCTCCAGCCCCATTACCTGTATGGACCTTGTGTATCTGTATCCCTACACCCCATTATAAACCAGGGAGATCCATGAGCATAATCATACCAACCAGGTCTACCCCAGTGTCCAAGACTCAATATTCATACTAACCAGGTCTACCCCAGTGTCCAAGCCTCAACATTCATACTAACCAGGTCTACCCCAGTGTCCAAGACTCAACATTCATACTAACCAGGTCTACCCCAGTGTCCAAGCCTCAACATTCATACTAACCAGGTCTACCCCAGTGTCCAAGCCTCAACCTTCATACTAACCAGGTCTACCCCAGTGTCCAACCTCAACATTCATACTAACCAGGTCTACCCCAGTGTCCAAGCCTCAACATTCATACTAACCAGGTCAACCCCAGTGTCCAAGCCTCAACATTCATACTAACCAGGTCTACCCCAGTGTCCAAGCCTCAACATTCATACTAACCAGGTCTACCCCAGTGTCCAAGCCTCAACATTCATACTAACCAGGTCTACCCCAGTGTCCAAGCCTCAACATTCATACTAACCAGGTCTACCCCAGTGTCCAAGCCTCAACATTCATACTAACCAGGTCTACCCCAGTGTCCAAGCCTCAACATTCACACTAACCAGGTCTACCCCAGTGTCCAAGCCTCAACATTCATACTAACCAGGTCTACCCCAGTGTCCAAGACTCAACATTCATACTAACCAGGTCTACCCCAGTGTCCAAGCCTCAACATTCATACTAACCAGGTCTACCCCAGTGTCCAAGCCTCAACATTCATACTAACCAGGTCTACCATTGTGAAAAAGACACTAAACAAACCTAAAAACATTAAATATCACTTCAGTTATTATACTAATTCACTTTATGCGTCTATACATGGCCACTTCCCCCTGAAATAACAACATATGATGTTTTACAGTAAACATCTCTGATTTAAACATCAGTGAAGGTTAATGGATGATGGTAAAATCATCTGGAACAAGTAAATCCTGAACCGAACTCAACTTAAATCTACTGAAGAAAAGGATCTGTTATGACTAAATATATAGAATAAATGAGAGTCTCTGTATTTCTCCATTAGTCAGACATGTTTGTCAGGTAGCTGAGCACTTAAGAGCATTGGACCAGTAACCCAAACGTTGAATGACAGCCTACCCTGCTGCCTAGGAACAGGGTTATAACTGCCTTGTTCAGGGGCAGAACAACAGATTTTTACCTTGTCAGCTCTGGGATTCAATCTAGCAACCTTTCGGTTACCTGCTCAACACTCTAACCACTAGTCTACCTGTCGCCCCTCATGTTACAAACACATTTCATCCAGACACACATTTACACATGAAGACAAATAAAACCACAAACACATTTCATTTTCAATAGTTGGTTTAGTTCTGTTCTCCCAGATACATGAAAGAAAAGTTAATCATTAATTATAGCATGGTGACTTACTATGAAATCTGGACTCTCTCTTTTTAACTGCAATAAAAAGAGAAAACATTCATATTTACATCATTACCTTTCATCAAATTCTCTATATGTGCATATCAACACATTTTCACAGAACAATCTACACCTCAGTCCTAGACTGAGACCCAACTTTCACTTTCACCTCAGGTATTTGGAGTAAACTCCTCCCCACAGCCTCTCTAGTTATTAGAAAACCCAGTCACAAAGTCTAAATTGTCTATAGGACTAGGGCAGGGCTGGGGGTAAAGACTGAGTTTTGGTTAGGGTATATAGGGGACAGGGGACACGGCTGGGGGTAAATACTGAGTTTGGGTTAGGGTGTGTAGGGGACAGGGCTGGGGGTAAAGGCTGAGTTTGGGTTAGGGTGTGTAGGGGACAGGGGACAGGGCTGGGGGTAAAGACTGAGTTTGGGTTAGGGTGTGTAGGGGACAGGGCTGGGGGTAAAGGCTGAGTTTGGGTTAGGGTGTGTAGGGGACAGGGCTGGGGGAAAAGACTGAGTTTGGGTTAGGGTGTGTAGGGGACAGGGCTGGGGGTAAAGACTGAGTTTGGGTTAGGGTGTGTAGGGGACAGGGGACAGGTCTGGGGGTAAAGGCTGAGTAGGGGACAGGGACAGGGCTTGGGGTAAAGACTGAGTTTGGGTTAGGGTGTGTAGGGGACAGGGGACAGGTCTGGGGGTAAAGGCTGAGTAGGGGACAGGGGACAGGGCTTGGGGTAAAGACTGAGTTTGGGTTAGTGTGTAGGGGACAGGGGACAGGGCTGGGGGTAAAGACTGAGTTTGGGTTAGGGTGTGTAGGGGACAGGGGACAGGGCTGGGGGTAAAGACTGAGTTTGGGTTAGGGTGTGTTGGGGACAGGGGACAGGGCTGGGGGTAAAGACTGAGTTTGGGTTAGGGTGTGTAGGGGACAGGGCTGGGGGTAAAGACTGAGTTTGGGTTAGGGTGTGTAGGGGACAGGGGACAGGGCTGGGGGTAATGGCAGAGTTTGGGTTAGGGTGTGTAGGGGACAGGGGACAGGGCTGGGGTAAAGACTGAGTTTGGGTTAGGGTGTGTAGGGGACAGGGGACAGGGCTGGGGTAAAGGCTGAGTTTGGGTTAGGGGTGTAGGGGACAGGGGACAGGGCTGGGGTAAAGACTGAGTTTGGGTTAGGGTGTGTAGGGGACAGGGCTGGGGGTAAAGACTGAGTTTGGGTTAGGGGGTGTGTAGGGGACAGGGCTGGGGGTAAAGACTGAGTTTGGGTTAGGGGTGTAGGGGACAGGGCTGGGGGTATAGACTGTGTTTGGGTTAGGGTGTGTAGGGGACAGGGCTGGGGGTAAAGACTGAGTTTGGGTTAGGGTGTGTAGGGGACAGGGCTGGGGGTAAAGGCTGAGTTTGGGTTAGGGTGTGTAGGGGACAGGGGACAGGGCTGGGGGTAAAGACTGAGTTTGGGTTAGGGTGTGTAGGGGACAGGGCTGGGGGTAAAGACTGAGTTTGGGTTAGGGTGTGTAGGGGACAGGGCTGGGGGTAAAGACTGAGTTTGGGTTAGGGTGTGTAGGGGACAGGGCTGGGGGTAAAGGCTGAGTTTGGGTTAGGGTGTGTAGGGGACAGGGGACAGGGCTGGGGGTAAAGACTGAGTTTGGGTTAGGGTGTGTAGGGGACAGGGCTGGGGGTAAAGACTGAGTTTGGGTTAGGGGTGTAGGGGACAGGGCTGGGGGTAAAGACTGAGTTTGGGTTAGGGTGTGTAGGGGACAGGGCTGGGGGTAAAGACTGAGTTTGGGTTAGGGTGTGTAGGGGACAGGGCTGGGGGTAAAGACTGAGTTTGGGTTAGGGTGTGTAGGGGACAGGGCTGGGGGTAAAGACTGAGTTTGGGTTAGGGTGTGTAGGGGGACAGGGCTGGGGGTAAAGACTGAGTTTGGGTTAGGGTGTGTAGGGGACAGGGCTGGGGGTAAAGACTGAGTTTGGGTTAGGGTGTGTAGGGGACAGGGCTGGGAGTAAAGACTGTGTTTGGGTTAAAACCATTACAATCTGGGCACTTACAGACAGTGATGCTGGATCTTATGTTTTACAGGTAGATATTTAAAGCTGCATTTGATTCCAACTGTTTGTTTTTAAGTTAATTGCCTGAATTACCACCTGCCCTGCTTGTTTACAGCTGATCTGCCCTTCTCTATCTAGACAATATTACCATGTCGTCTTAGAAGGTTACTGGGGATCTGTCCTTCTCTATCTAGACAATATTACCATGTCGTCTTAGAAGGTTACTGGGGATCTGTCCTTCTCTATCTAGACAATATTACCATGTCGTCTTAGAAGGTTACTGGGGATCTGTCCTTCTCTATCTAGACAATATTACCATGTCGTCTTAGAAGGTTACTGGGGATCTGTCCTTCTCTATCTAGACAATATTACCATGTCGTCTTAGAAGGTTACTGGGGATCTGTCCTTCTCTATCTAGACAATATTACCATGTCGTCTTAGAAGGTTACTGGGGATCTGTCCTTCTCTATCTAGACAATATTACCATGTCGTCTTAGAAGGTTACTGGGGATCTGTCCTTTCTATCTAGACAATATTACCATGTCGTCTTAGAAGGTTACTGGGGATCTGTCCTTCTCTATCTAGACAATATTACCATGTCGTCTTAGAAGGTTACTGGGGATCTGTCCTTCTCTATCTAGACAATATTACCATGTCGTCTTAGAAGGTTACTGGGGATCTGTCCTTCTCTATCTAGACAATATTACCATGTCGTCTTAGAAGGTTACTGGGGATCTGTCCTTTCTATCTAGACAATATTACCATGTCGTCTTAGAAGGTTACTGGGGATCTGTCCTTCTCTATCTAGACAATATTACCATGTCGTCTTAGAAGGTTACTGGGGATCTGTCCTTCTCTATCTAGACAATATTACCATGTCGTCTTAGAAGGTTACTGGTGATCTGTCCTTCTCTATCTAGACAATATTACCATGTCGTCTTAGAAGGTTACTGGGGATCTGTCCTTCTCTATCTAGACAATATTACCATGTCGTCTTAGAAGGTTACTGGGGATCTGTCCTTCTCTATCTAGACAATATTACCATGTCGTCTTAGAAGGTTACTGGTGATTTGTCATGAACTATTTCTCATTGAGCCCCATTCAGTGAAACAGTTCATTCAGCCTCATTTGCTGCTTTAAAAAAACATAGCTGATATGGATGACTTGCTTAAACAAATGTGGTTTCTACTGTTAATGAAGATGGACAAACTATGGCATAATGGGAAGACAAGCGGATAAGAGACAATCAGTCATTTAGATTAAGATATTAATGAGCGACCAGGAGGGACGTAGTCAATATATAAAATGGCGCCGATAGAGAGGGAGGAAGTGATTCTGGCCCCGAGGCAACATTCCAGTGTTATTTCTTACATTGTTAGCCAGACATTTTAGTGTGTTATTACATACAGCCGGGAAGAAGGTGGGGTGTGTTTCATTTCTCAATAAAACGAGAAAACATTCATATTTACATCATTACCATTCATCAAATTCTCTCTTTTGCTCAATCACACAGATACAAACATCCCTTCTTCTTTCTCCAGTCCTCATTGTTTTAAAACAGGACTGTTGTGTCTAGTTTGGAAAGTGAAATATACTGAGATCTCCTCTTACCTTAACTGGTCTTCACGTCCTCCACTTCACTTTCAAAATAGTTTATTTAAATCTATAACCACTCTAACAGTCACTATATGTGCATATCTATACGTTTTTACAGAACAATCTACACCTCAGTCCTATACTGAGACACAACTTTCACTTTCACCTTTGCTCAGGTATTTGGAGTAAACTCCTCCCCCCAGCCTCTCTAGTTATTAGAAAACCCAGCCACAAAGTCTAAATTGTCTACAGGCCTATCGTAAAATGTAATGAAAACAAAAATGTACATTTCTGATCTTAATTTAGGTTTAAGGTTAGGCATAAGGTTAGCAGTGTGTAGAATAGGGTTCAAATCAGAAGACCGATCCAGCCAGCAGATGGTAGTGATGATCTTTAATTATAGTCATATTATCCTGAGCTGTAAAGATTTAACAGTGACTATCAATATTAGCTTCTCTTATCTCTTTGGACACATTCACATGAGTAAATGAGTGAAATTGCTTCCATGACAAATAGTCTCAATGCTTTTCCATCCCCTCCTAACAAAATAAATGTAGCTGACTGGTGGTCATTTACTGTCTGAGAAGAGAGTATCATTACCACCTGCTGGTCAATGTTGGGAACTGCAGTGAATTTACAAATCAGAAAGTCAGATATATGATTTAGGGGGCTGTTGTTGTGGTCAGTCTCTTTTGGCCCCAAATGGATCTTTAATAAAAATATGTTTTGTATTTTTTCAAGTCAAACAGTTTGTGATAGTTTGACTATGATTGGTGTTAAAACAATTCAATATGAGAGATTTGCATTCGGAAATAAATAACAATTTGCAAATCTGCAGCATCCCACTAAAACATTAAACTGGTCCCTCTTTTCTCTCTCTGCGTTATTACCATGTTATAACCAGCAATGCTGACCTTATTTTGCTTTTATGAGAGATTTGCATTCGGAAATACAAGCTGCCTCACTTTCGAGGGGCTGATGGGGTTTCTTCTCTCTTCTGCTTCTTCTATGATATCATGGCGTTCTGCAAACAATCATGTAAGTGCATCACCTACTGTGCTAGAAAGTACTATCAATCATGATATGCCCAATTCTGTATATGAAAATAAAAAACAAATAAATCCCTACTAACTTCTACCACAACCTCCCTTTCCTTGTCCCATCGCGCGCTAGTGACTCCTGTGGCGGTCCCTGCGGTTGCAGCTATGAGACAAGACTGTAACTACCAATTGGACACCACGAAATTGTAGGTTCACTTACTACAGGAGCAGCTATGGAAGCTCCATCAGTCTGACAGTAGGTTCACTTACTACAGGAGCAGCTATGGAAGCTCCATCAGTCTGACAGTAGGTTCACTTACTACAGGAGCAGCTATGGAAGCTCCATCAGTCTGACAGTAGGTTCACTTACTACAGGAGCAGCTATGGAAGCTCCATCAGTCTGACAGTAGGTTCACTTACTACAGGAGCAGCTAAGGAAGCTCCATCAGTCTGACAGTAGGTTCACTTACTACAGGAGCAGCCATGGAAGCTCCATCAGTCTGACAGTAGGTCCACTTACTACAGGAGCAGCTATGGAAGCTCCATCAGTCTGACAGTAGGTTCACTTACTACAGGAGCAGCTATGGAAGCTCCATCAGTCTGACAGTAGGTTCACTTACGACAGGAGCAGCTATGGAAGCTCCATCAGTCTGACAGTAGGTTCACTTACTACAGGAGCAGCTATGGAAGCTCCATCAGTCTGACAGTAGGTTCACTTACTACAGGAGCAGCTATGGAAGCTCCATCAGTCTGACAGTAGGTCCACTTACTACAGGAGCAGCCATGGAAGCTCCATCAGTCTGACAGTAGGTTCACTTACTACAGGAACAGCTATGGAAGCTCCATCAGTCTGACGGTAGGTTCACTTACTACAGGAGCAGCTATGGAAGCTCCATCAGTCTGACAGTAGGTTCACTTACTACAGGAGCAGCTATGGAAGCTCCATCAGTCTGACAGTAGGTTCACTTACTACAGGAGCAGCTATGGAAGCTCCATCAGTCTGACAGTAGGTTCACTTAATACAGGAGCAGCTATGGAAGCTCCATCAGTCGGACAGTAGGTTCACTTACTACAGGAGCAGCTATGGAAGCTCCATCAGTCTGACAGTAGGTTCACTTACTACAGGAGCAGCTAAGGAAGCTCCATCAGTCTGACAGTAGGTTCACTTACTACAGGAGCAGCCATGGAAGCTCCATCAGTCTGACAGTAGGTCCACTTACTACAGGAGCAGCTATGGAAGCTCCATCAGTCTGACAGTAGGTTCACTTACTACAGGAGCAGCTATGGAAGCTCCATCAGTCTGACAGTAGGTTCACTTATGACAGGAGCAGCTATGGAAGCTCCATCAGTCTGACAGTAGGTTCACTTACTACAGGAGCAGCTATGGAAGCTCCATCAGTCTGACAGTAGGTTCACTTACTACAGGAGCAGCTATGGAAGCTCCATCAGTCTGACAGTAGGTCCACTTACTACAGGAGCAGCCATGGAAGCTCCATCAGTCTGACAGTAGGTTCACTTACTACAGGAACAGCTATGGAAGCTCCATCAGTCTGACGGTAGGTTCACTTACTACAGGAGCAGCTATGGAAGCTCCATCAGTCTGACAGTAGGTTCACTTACTACAGGAGCAGCTATGGAAGCTCCATCAGTCTGACAGTAGTTTCACTTACTACAGTAGCAGCCATGGAAGCTCCATCAGTCTGACAGTAGGTCCACTCACTACAGGAGCAGCTATGGAAGCTCCATCAGTCTGACAGTAGGTGCACTTACTACAGGAGCAGCTATGGAAGCTCCATCAGTCTGACAGTATGTTCACTTACTACAGGAGCAGCTATGGAAGCTCCATCAGTCTGACAGTAGGTTCACTTACTACAGGAGCAGCTAAGGAAGCTCCATCAGTCTGACAGTAGGTTCACTTACTACAGGAGCAGCCATGGAAGCTCCATCAGTCTG
The DNA here is from genome assembly GCF_034236695.1 of Oncorhynchus nerka. Taxonomy (NCBI): domain Eukaryota; kingdom Metazoa; phylum Chordata; class Actinopteri; order Salmoniformes; family Salmonidae; genus Oncorhynchus; species Oncorhynchus nerka. Next base: position 8,014,177 of record NC_088422.1, on the reverse strand, counting down.
ACAGTAGGTCCACTTACTACAGGAGCAGCTATGGAAGCTCCATCAGTCTGACAGTAGGTTCACTTACTACAGGAGCAGCTATGGCAGCTCCATCAGTCTGACAGTAGGTCCACTTACTACAGGAGCAGCCATGGAAGCTCCATCAGTCTGACAGTAGGTTCACTTACTACAGGAACAGCTATGGAAGCTCCATCAGTCTGACGGTAGGTTCACTTACTACAGGAGCAGCTATGGAAGCTCCATCAGTCTGACAGTAGGTTCACTTACTACAGGAGCAGCTATGGAAGCTCCATCAGTCTGACAGTAGGTTCACTTACTACAGGAGCAGCTATGGAAGCTCCATCAGTCTGACAGTAGTTTCACTTACTACAGGAGCAGCCATGGAAGCTCCATCAGTCTGACAGTAGGTGCACTTACTACAGGAGCAGCTATGGAAGCTCCATCAGTCTGACAGTAGGTTCACTTACTACAGGAACAGCTATGGAAGCTCCATCAGTCTGACAGTAGGTTCACTTACTACAGGAGCAGCCACAGAAGTTCTCTAACATTGAAATTAAGGAATTCTATCTGTACTTTTCCAGGCAAAACCTTCTCAAACCTCAGCAGCATTGATAGGCTTTCACTCCTTAGACCCTCTTTCCTGCTGATCAACCTTTTGGTCTCAGTCATTCTGCCTCCCTTCACATGTTCTTTAATATCATCTGTAGATGTAGATAGAGGGACACCAGTGATGACTCCCCTCACATGTTCTTTAATATAATCTGTAGATGTAGATAGAGGGACACCAGTGATGACTCCCTTCACATGTTCTTTAATATCATCTGTAGATGTAGATAGAGGGACACCAGTGACGACTCCCCTCAACCGAAGGACAAACAACAGGGACATGGCTTTTAATCCTTTAATCCATTAAGCTTTTCCATTTTCACAATCTTTCCATTTTCACAACTTGAACAATCGCTAAATGTCACACTCAAAATCTCTCAAGTTTAATTTGAGCGCAGCACGCTGGCCTGCCCTCACGGCACCATCCTCTGCTCGATTTACCACAGTTCTTCTCTCTCCACTCAACTGTTTACTAGTGCAATGATCGTTCATCTTGCACCCGGTCGCCTCTTGAACCGGAATTGACACCACAGATCAGCCTCACCATCACTAAGACCACAGCACAAAATGAACTTCAGTTTGGTTTCAAAGCCATACTGATGGTCACAAAAAAAAAAGCGTTTTGCTCAACTCATCAAACAGAGGCAGTGCCCAGGATAGTGATATGAGTAGGTTTACTGAAAAGGCCTGCTGCCTCTGGTCTGCAGCCATTCAACACACACATCATTTCCACTCTGCACTTCCTCTTGTCATTATGGGTGGCCTAGTGGTTAAGAATGTTGGGCCAGTGAGTGTCACGGTCTCTGGTTCGAATCCCTGAGCAGACTAGTTGAAAAATCTCTCGATGTGCCATTGAGCAAAGCACTTCACCCTAATCTGCTCCTGTGAGTCCCTCTGGATAAAATGTTTGCTAAATGACTAAGCTGTAACTATATCGGCCTAACAAACCAGGCAGAAGCACGCCAACGTTTAAATGTCAAAGTGTGGTGAACTTGTTGGTTCCGGTATGTCTAACTTGTCCCACCTAGCTATCTTCAGATGAACACACTAAACTGATAGTCTCTCTGGATAAGAGCATCTGGTAACAGTCCTTTATTGTGGGAGCCTGCTAACAGTCCTTCAGTGTGGGAGCCTGCTAACAGTCCTTTAGTGTGGGAGCCTGCTAACAATCTTTTATTGTGGGAGCCTGCTAATGGTCCTTTAGTGGAGCCTGCTAACAGTTCTTTAGTGTGGGAGCCTGCTAATGGTCCTTTAGTGGAGCCTGCTAACAGTCCTTTAGTGTGGGAGCCTGCTAATGGTCCTTTAGTGGAGCCTGCTAACAGTCCTTTAGTGTGGGAGCCGGCAGCAGCCAACCGTATGCAGATGAGGTTAGGTACACATTCATCATTTCCAAAGGAAACTACTGGGACCAACATGCATGATAGTTACAGTATGAGCTGCAATAGTTTCCACTGAATAAAACAGTGTGATTCTCACAGTTAGTGTTATGAGGTCTATATAACAGTGTTATGAGGTCTATATAACAGTGTTATAATGTCTATATAGCAGTGTTATCAGGTCTATATAACAGTGTTATAATGTCTATATAGCAGTGTTATCAGGTCTATATAACAGTGTTATAATGTCTATATAGCAGTGTTATCAGGTCTATATAACAGTGTTATAATGTCTATATAACAGTGTTATAATGTCTATATAACAGTGTTATCAGGTCTATATAACAGTGTTATAATGTCTATATAACAGTGTTATAATGTCTATATAACAGTGTTATCAGGTCTATATAACAGTGTTATCAGGTCTATATAACAGTGTTATCAGGTCTATATAACAGTGTTATGAGGTCTATATAACAGTGTTATCAGGTCTATATAACAGTGTTATGAGGTCTATATAACAGTGTTATAATGTCTATATAACAGTGTTATGAGGTCTATATAACAGTGTTATCAGGTCTATATAACAGTGTTATGAGGTCTATATAACAGTGTTATAATGTCTATATAACAGTGTTATCAGGTCTATATAACAGTGTTATCAGGTCTATATAACAGTGTTATCAGGTCTATATAACAGTAAGTGCTGTTTGCACGAGCACTCAGACTTGATTCAACTAATCAAGTCATCATCAAACCTTTGATTTGAATCAGGTGTGTGAGTGTTCCCCTTTGGGTCTCCAGAACCAGGATTGGGAGACACTGGTCTTAACACCCGGAGGTCTATTCATTCAGAACAAAACCGTAACAAACAGTTTGTAAAGGAAACAATTAACTTTGAACAAAAACATGCTTTTCAATAAAAATTAAAGTATCTTTTGGACAAATTCATGTTGGTCCCTCCCCTTTTCCTTCAGTTTGCTTCTGCTGGTTTCCGTGTGGGTTTGAGGGGTGGTGAATACACCCCAGGTTTCCACTGACACACCATGCTCATCATCCTCAGATCATAGAAGGTGGCACAGACATGGGCTGGCTGCATGTGGTTTACCCACACGGTGTTCAGTTTCATTATATTGCCTAACTTTCTATTCTGGTTCAGAGGGGAAAGTGAAATCCAGAAAGTGAAATGCTGTGCTTTCTTCCTCCTTGGAGTTTTTTGGTTCTGCAAAGCCATAAAAAACCTGTATTATAATGATGGTACTGATATAATAGGCCTCCTATCTACTAGACTCACTGTCAGTCTGGGACTATTAAAGTATGGTAATATAGTAATACTAACACAGCTACTATTACATTATTACTTTGTTATAAACTTGTACTAGCCTTCATCTAATCCTATTTTATCTGACCATAATAGCCTTTATTATAAGACATATGTAGTTCTACCCATGTTATTATACCCATGTTATTAATGTTATTCTACCCATGTTATTATACCCATGTTATTCAAACCATGTTATTCTACCCATGTTATTATACCCATGTTATTCAAACCATGTTATTCTACCCATGTTATTATACCCATGTTATTCTACCCATGTTATTATACCCATGTTATTCAAACCATGTTATTCTACCCATGTTATTATACCCATGTTATTCAAACCATGTTATTCTACCCATGTTATTCTACCCATGTTATTCTACCCATGTTATTCTACCCATGTTATTAATGTTATTCTACCCATGTTATTAATGTTATTCTACCCATGTTATTAATGTTATTCTGCCCATGTTATTATACCCATGTTATTCTACCCATGTTATTCTACCCATGTTATTCTACCCATGTTATTCTACCCATGTTATTAATGTTATTCTACCCATGTTATTCTACCCATGTTATTAATGTTATTCTACCCATGTTATTAATGTTATTCTACCCATGTTATTAATGTTATTCTACCCATGTTATTAATGTTATTATACCCATGTTATTCTACCCATGTTATTCTACCCATGTTATTCTACCCATGTTATTAATGTTATTCTACCCATGTTATTAATGTTATTCTACCCATGTTATTAATGTTATTCTACCCATGTTATTCTACCCATGTTATTAATGTTATTCTACCCATGTTATTAATGTTATTCTACCCATTTTATTAATGTTATTATACCCATGTTATTAATGTTATTCTACCCATGTTATTAATGTTATTCTACCCATGTTATTCTACCCATGTTATTAATGTTATTCTACCCATGTTATTCTACCCATGTTATTCTACCCATGTTATTCTACCCATGTTATTAATGTTATTCTACCCATGTTATTAATGTTATTCTACCCATGTTATTCTACCCATGTTATTAATGTTATTCTACCCATGTTATTCTACCCATGTTATTCTACCCATGTTATTATACCCATGTTATTAATGTTATTCTACCCATGTTATTCTACCCATGTTATTCTACCCATGTTATTCTACCCATGTTATTAATGTTATTCTACCCATGTTATTAATGTTATTCTACCCATGTTATTCTACCCATGTTATTAATGTTATTCTACCCATGTTATTCTACCCATGTTATTCTACCCATGTTATTAATGTTATTCTACCCATGTTATTAATGTTATTCTACCCATGTTATTCTACCCATGTTATTAATGTTATTCTACCCATGTTATTAATGTTATTCTACCCATGTTATTCTACCCATGTTATTCTACCCATGTTATTAATGTTATTCTACCCATGTTATTCTACCCATGTTATTCTACCCATGTTATTCTACCCATGACGGTTTAACCAGGTAGACCAACGATGGGTTTGTTTTCAGACAGCATTCATTTGTTGACATGGCTAGTTGTCACACTAACAATGGGTGTATGTGTGGTGGTGTAGGCTGATTGGTGCTCCTGCTTTCTCTCACTCAGAAGTTAAGTAGCAAGCTAAGATGACGACAAAGCCTGCCAGGGATGTTTCCCACATACTTTGAATGTTCAAAATCATAGTGTCAGAACACCTTTAAAGCCTCAAAGCACAAGATGATCCAACTTTCAAAACCAGTCCTTTTTCGGCCACAGCAGTCAACTAGCTAGCCACAGCAGTCAACTAGCTAGCCACAACAGTCAACTAGCTAGCCACAGCAGTCAATTAGCTAGCTACAGCAGTCAACTAGCTAGTCACAACAGTCAACTAGCTAGCCACAGCAGTCAACTAGCTAGCCACAGCAGTCAATTAGCTAGCCACAGCAGTCAACTAGCTAGCCACAGCAGTCAACTAGCTAGTCACACCAGTCAATTATGTAGCCACAGCAGTCAACTAGCTAGCTGTTTATCTTTCTACCACATTCACTAATTTGTTTGTAAACAACTAACAAGCTAGTTAGCTCTCTCATGTTCTTGTCAAAATGTCAACAGAGTAGCTAGGAAGCAACAAGATATGCCAAACAACAGCCTAAAAACCACTTGAGGGCAAATAAATCAGATTTGACAGTTCAGACACAAGTCGCATGGCCAGGAATCAGATTTGTATCTGACTTAAAATCACTTATGAAGGTGGCTTGAAATGTGACTTGAAATGTCCAATTCCATGTGCTTTTTGCTGTTCAGACTGCAGGAAAAATAACAGATTAGAATCGGATATGCAAAAAATGTGGATTTGAGTCATTTCAAACTGCCAATGGGAACAATCCTTATATGTAGGTCGCTCTGGATAAGAGTGTCTGATAAATGACCACAATGTAAAATTAGATGTGATCTTCACCAGTCCACGGCCAAATAGAGAGCTCTTTCCATCAGTCTGCTAATAGACATAAACATTGTCTGGCATCTTAATGCTTGTTAGCATTTTCAGTTCCTTATTCTGGGTTCCTTGCACCCGATGGAGTGAAATGAATCTAAATTAAACACATTTATCAAACTGGAGCCTCATACCAACTGTAAAATATGGTGGTGGATCTTTGATGTTATGGGACTATTTTGCTTGTTCTTTTTTTTGTCCACAAAGTCTGCCTATTTCTACCATTTATCTTCTGAAAAATTAGATTTTTTAAAAACTAACCCTAAACTTAAATGAAGACCAAAAAGGTCCTCTCAGTCTCCAGTCTTGAACCACATTGACAACCTGTGGTTTGAATTGAAGAGGTCAGTCCATCAGCGCAGACAAGAGATATCAAGGTTCTGGAAAGACTCTGTTATAGAGGAATGGTCAAAGATCTCTCCTGATGTGTTCTTCATTCTCATAACCTAATGTAGCAGGTCTAAGATCCCTCCTGATGTGTTCTACATTCTCATAACCTAATGTAGCAGGTCTAAGATCCCTCCTGATGTGTTCTTCATTCTCATAACCTAATGTAGCAGGTCTAAGATCCCTCCTGATGTGTTCTTCATTCTCATAACCTAATGTAGCAGGTCTAAGATCCCTCCTGATGTGTTCTTCATTCTCATAACCTAATGTAGCAGGTCTAAGATCCCTCCTGATGTGTTCTTCATTCTCATAACCTAATGTAGCAGGTCTAAGATCCCTCCTGATGTGTTCTTCATTCTCATAACCTAATGTAGCAGGTCTAAGATCCCTCCTGATGTGTTCTTCATTCTCATAACCTCATGTAGGAGGTCTAAGATCCCTCCTGATGTGTTCTTCATTCTCATAACCTAATGTAGGAGGTCTAAGATCCCTCCTGATGTGTTCTTCATTCTCATAACCTAATGTAGGAGGTCTAAGATCCCTCCTGATGTGTTCTTCATTCTCATAACCTAATGTAGCAGGTCTAAGATCCCTCCTGATGTGTTCTTCATTCTCATAACCTAATGTAGCAGGTCTAAGATCCCTCCTGATGTGTTCTTCATTCTCATAACCTAATGTAGCAGGTCTAAGATCCCTCCTGATGTGTTCTTCATTCTCATAACCTAATGTAGCAGGTCTAAGATCCCTCCTGATGTGTTCTTCATTCTCATAACCTAATGTAGCAGGTCTAAGATCCCTCCTGATGTGTTCTTCATTCTCATAACCTAATGTAGCAGGTCTAAGATCCCTCCTGATGTGTTCTTCATTCTCATAACCTAATGTAGCAGGTCAAAGATCCCTCCTGATGTGTTCTTCATTCTCATAACCTAATGTAGCAGGTCTAAGATCCCTCCTGATGTGTTCTTCATTCTCATAACCTAATGTAGCAGGTCTAAGATCCCTCCTGATGTGTTCTTCATTCTCATAACCTAATGTAGGAGGTCTAAGATCCCTCCTGATGTGTTCTTCATTCTCATAACCTAATGTAGCAGGTCTAAGATCCCTCCTGATGTGTTCTTCATTCTCATAACCTAATGTAGCAGGTCTAAGACCCCTCCTGATGTGTTCTTCATTCTCATAACCTAATGTAGCAGGTCTAAGATCCCTCCTGATGTGTTCTTCATTCTCATAACCTAATGTAGCAGGTCTAAGATCCCTCCTGATGTGTTCTTCATTCTCATAACCTAATGTAGCAGGTCTAAGATCCCTCCTGATGTGTTCTTCATTCTCATAACCTAATGTAGCAGGTCTAAGATCCCTCCTGATGTGTTCTTCATTCTCATAACCTAATGTAGGAGGTCTAAGATCCCTCCTGATGTGTTCTTCATTCTCATAACCTAATGTAGCAGGTCTAACATCCCTCCTGATGTGTTCTTCATTCTCATAACCTAATGTAGGAGGTCTAAGATCCCTCCTGATGTGTTCTTCATTCTCATAACCTAATGTAGGAGGTCTAAGATCCCTCCTGATGTGTTCTTCATTCTCATAACCTAATGTAGCAGGTCTAAGATCCCTCCTGATGTGTTCTTCATTCTCATAACCTAATGTAGCAGGTCTAAGACCCCTCCTGATGTGTTCTTCATTCTCATAACCTAATGTAGCAGGTCTAAGATCCCTCCTGATGTGTTCTTCATTCTCATAACCTAATGTAGCAGGTCTAAGATCCCTCCTGATGTGTTCTTCATTCTCATAACCTAATGTAGCAGGTCTAAGACCCCTCCTGATGTGTTCTTCATTCTCATAACCTAATGTAGCAGGTCTAAGATCCCTCCTGATGTGTTCTTCATTCTCATAACCTAATGTAGCAGGTCTAAGATCCCTCCTGATGTGTTCTTCATTCTCATAACCTAATGTAGCAGGTCTAAGATCCCTCCTGATGTGTTCTTCATTCTCATAACCTAATGTAGCAGGTCTAAGATCCCTCCTGATGTGTTCTTCATTCTCATAACCTAATGTAGCAGGTCTAAGATCCCTCCTGATGTGTTCTTCATTCTCATAACCTAATGTAGCAGGTCTAAGATCCCTCCTGATGTGTTCTTCATTCTCATAACCTAATGTAGCAGGTCTAAGATCCCTCCTGATGTGTTCTTCATTCTCATAACCTAATGTAGCAGGTCTAAGATCCCTCCTGATGTGTTCTTCATTCTCATAACCTAATGTAGGAGGTCTAAGATCCCTCCTGATGTGTTCTTCATTCTCATAACCTAATGTAGCAGGTCTAAGATCCCTCCTGATGTGTTCTTCATTCTCATAACCTAATGTAGCAGGTCTAAGATCCCTCCTGATGTGTTCTTCATTCTCATAACCTAATGTAGGAGGCGTAAAAGAAGATCCTATAAAACATAGTAGAAAAGACTCAGTGGCCATTATCCTCTCAAGGTGAGGTATTGAAAACAGCAGTGCCATTTTTAACCCCTATCTTTTGAGAGAGAAAAGAAATATGACTTATGAAACCAAATCCCTTTCACTGATTAATTGTATTCGTATAAAATATAATTTCCCTTTTTTTGCATAAAATATAGTTCAGTGTTTGTATGATTGATTTTATAGTCTTTAAAAACATCTTTATCAAAGCCAATAATTATGGACCTGTCTGTATGTCTACGAGAAATACAGTTTTTTAAACGCTATCCAATCTTAGCTACTGAATCTCTACTTGTTCTACTCAGCATTTACCATGTTTTGACTAGATTTGTATATCCTCCAATAGTCTGATCTTCATTTTGCGTGAAGACAGGGATTCCCCCACACTTCCTTTTTAGCAGCAATATAAACCCAGAGACATCATTCAGTTTCAGGTCGACACCAGCCGACCACAGCCAACACAGACTAACATGCCTTTCAAGACACACTACCTGTTGTATTCAGTGTCCCTGACTCTCTGCTGGTTCGTGGCTCTTCAAGGTGAGATATTGCATCTTTATCTATATATATATATGAATCTGTTCAACTTGACTCTTGAACAATCAACAAACCAAACCTATTATAATTTATGTTTTTAAACAATTTAATTCCAATTTTCACAATCAATCCACTGCAATGTTAAGTGTCTCAGAGTAGGGTCTGTATTCAATCCGTATGGCTAGAAGTTCTGCATTGCAGCTGTGAGTGACATTTAAAGGTAATGTTCCTGAGTGGAAACAGCATTCACGGTAAACACTGCATGTCGACTAATCAGATATTACCTGTAAGGTCTACTACATTGCTGTCACGCAATCACTGTAAGGTCTTTAACTGGTGTTTTTATTTCTTTACTTACCTATTGTTCACCTAATACCTTTGTTGCACTATTGGTTATAGCCTGTAAGTAAGCATTTCACTGTAAGGTCTACTACACCTGTTGTATTCAGCATTTCACTGTAAGGTCTACTACACCTGTTGTATTCAGCATTTCACTGTAAGGTCTACTACACCTGTTGTATTCAGCATTTCACTGTAAGGTCTACTACACCTGTTGTATTCAGCATTTCACTGTAAGGTCTACTACACCTGTTGTATTCAGCATTTCACTGTAAGGTCTACTACACCTGTTGTATTCGGCGCACGAGACAAATAAACTTTGATTTGATTTAATCTGTAACATTTCAGCGATGATACAGACTGAATAGAGCCCTAAGAGTGCTGATCTAGAATCAGTTTTGATTTAATCTGTAACACTTCAGCGATGATACAGACTGAATAGAGCCCTAAGAGTGCTGATCTAGAATCAGTTTTGTCTTTGTAACATTCACATGTTTCAAAGTGCAACTTTTAGTGATGATAAAAAGGTGTTAACTCTATCCCTTAAACCTTAACCTTTAACCCCAAATTCAAACACTATATTGTTATTGTATGTAATATTCCCGGTCTTCATCCCTGCAGCTTTCCCCATGAACGGCTGTGCTGCATGTCAGAAGTGTCTCTGCATCCGGACGTCCTCTGCTTTCATCTCTCCTCGGCTGTTCCACAGGATAGAGATCCTACCTCCAGGTGCCCACTGTCGTCAAACAGAGATCATGTGAGTCAACTAATACCACCTAGCAACCAGTCAAGAACCCTTTCACAGTCAACAAGCAAACCAACATCTATTTCTGAAACAATTTGTTTTTTTAAACATGACTTAGTTACATTAACCTAATAAAAACTGTTCTCTTGTACAGTAGCCCTAATACCATTACCTGGTCTGCCTAATACATGATCACAGCATGCCTAATACATGATCACAGTATACCTACTACATTATCACAGCATAATACACTATCACAGTATGCCTAATACATTATCACAGTATGTCTACTACGTTATCACAGCATAATACATTATCACAGTATGCCTAATATATTATCACAGCATGTCTACTACGTTATCACAGCATAATACATTATCACAGTATGCATAATACATTATCGCAGTATACCTAATACATTATCACAGTATACCTACTACATTATCACAGCATAATACACTATCACAGTATGCCTAATACATTATCACAGTATGTCTAATACATTATCGCAGTATACCTACTACATTATCACAGCATGATACATTATCACAGTATACCCAATACATTATCACAGTATGCCTAATACATTATCACGGTATGTCTAATACATTCTCACAGTATGCCTAATACATTATCACAGCATAATACATTATCACAGTATGTCTAATACATTATCACAGTATACCTACTACATTACCACAGCATAATACATTATCACAGTATACCTAATACATTATCACAGTATGCATACTACATTATCACAGCATAATACATTATCACAGTATGTCTAATACATTATTACAGTATGCCTAATACATTATCACAGCATAATACATTATCACAGTATGTCTAATACATTATTACAGTATGCCTAATACTTTATCACAGTATACCTAATGCATTATCACATCATATTGGCTACACTCTTAGAAAAAAAAGGTGCTATCTAGAACCCAAAAGGTTTGTTCAGCTGTCCCCATAGGAGAACCCTTCCTGCTTCCAGGTAGAACCCTCTGTGGAAAGGGTTCTACATGGAACTCAAAAGGGTTCTACCTGGAACCAAACAGGGTTCTACTATGGGGACAGCTGAACAACCCTTTTGGAACCCTTTTTCTACGTGTGTATTTGCCTGTCCTGACAATATTGTTATTCTCAGACAATATTATATTTCAAAACTCGAGCTTTGATTCCAAAACAGATCAGTTGGTGGACCACTTGCGAGGCACAGCTGAGCAGAAATTGAAATAATTGGCTTTTATTTTACTGGACTGATGGTATCTGCATCTGTCATGGTGCTTTCAAGACAACTGGGAACTCTGGGAGATAAACTAGGTCAAATCATGAAGTCAACGAACTTCAGGTTGGAAAGTTGGAGATCTAGAAAGATGTCTCAGTTACCGACTTGGAATTTAGAGCCGGATGACCGTTCAAAATGATTTTTCCTCGTCGGGTCTCGTTTTTTTTTCAGTTTCCAGTTGTCTTGAACACACTGAAGTCAGAAGTCTGAGATTTCAGAGTTCCCAGTAGTTTTGAACTCCGCATTAGTCTCAGCGGAGGGAGGGAGAGAAGAGCAGAGGGTCCACCTCTCACGGTCCTGCTCTCTCCTTCCTTTCCTCCGGTGAGACTGACTAGAGAGAGGTGAGACTGACTAGAGAGAGGTGAGACTGACCAGAGAGAAGTGACACTGATTAGAGAGAGGTGAGACTGATTAGAGAGAGGTGAGACTGACTAGAGAGAGGTGAGACTGACTAGAGAGTGGTGAGATGGATTAGAGAGAGGTGAAAATGATTAGAGAGAGGTGAGACTGACCAGAGTCATGTGAGACCGACCAGAGAGAGGTGAGACCGACCAGAGAGAGGTGAGACCGACCAGAGAGAGGTGAGACTGACCAGAGAGAGGTGAGACTGATTAGAGAGAGGTGAGACTGAGCAGAGAGAGGTGAGACTGACCAGAGAGAGGTGAGCCTGACCAGAGAGAGGTGAGCCTGACCAGAGAGAGGTGAGCCTGACCAGAGAGAGGTGAGACTGACCAGAGAGAAGTGAGACTGATTAGAGAGAGGTGAGATTTATTAGAGAGAGGTGAGACTGACTAGAGAGAGGTGAGACTGACTAGAGAGTGGTGAGATGGATTAGAGAGAGGTGAAAATGATTAGAGAGAGGTGAGACTGACCAGAGTCATGTGAGACCGACCAGAGAGAGGTGAGACCGACCAGAGAGAGGTGAGACCGACCAGAGAGAGGTGAGACTGACCAGAGAGAGGTGAGACTGATTAGAGAGAGGTGAGACTGAGCAGAGAGAGGTGAGACTGACCAGAGAGAGGTGAGACTGACCAGAGTGAGGTGAGCCTGACCAGAGAGGTGAGACTGACCAGAGAGAGGTGAGACTGACCAGAGAGAGGTGAGACTGACCAGAGAGAGGTGAGACTGACCAGAGAGAGGTGAGACTGACCAGAGAGAGGGGAGACTGACCAGAGAGAGGGGAGACTGACCAGAGAGGTGAGACTGACCAGAGAGAGGGAGACTGACCAGAGAGGTGAGACTGACCAGAGAGAGTGAGACTGACCAGAGAGAGGTGAGACTGACCAGAGAGAGGTGAGACTGACCAGAGAGAGGTGAGACTGACCAGAGAGGTGAGACTGACCAGAGAGAGGGAGACTGACCAGAGAGAGGGAGACTGACCAGAGAGAGGGAGACTGACCAGAGAGAGGTGAGACTGACCAGAGAGAGGTGAGACTGACCAGAGAGAGGTGAGACTGACCAGAGAGAGGGGACAACGTCTTCCACCTGATGGCTAAAGTCGAGTCACACCGCATCTGCTTTCAGACACAAGTTCATGTTGTTCCTCTGACCAGAGAAAGTATAATATCCCTCCCTATTAAAATAGACAGGACGAGATGCTAATAATGATAGAAACACAGCGCTGTCGATACACTTGGCTACTCATTCATTACAGTGTGAGTGGAAGTAGAGAGAAACATGTTTTATATTATGTAATAGTGTTGAATGAAAACAGTGACAGAGCAGAATGAAAACTTAAACATGAACTCAGTCATAAAAAACAGCAGCTGTATTCTTTGATCATTTCTCTCTGGTCATGGTTTTAAAAGTTATGAAATCTTGCATAGGCTGGTATCAAACTTTGCGTGGGGTCGTGGAAGCTGTAGGCACAGTGATTTGAGCTATACGATTGGCCAGCGCAGTTAGACTCACTCGATTTATCCACAGATCTTCCTGTCCGCCGGTTAGGTGGAGTTTGTCTTTCCTGACAAATTCAATGGTTTAAACTGGGAACAGTTTGTCTACCCGGTACGCAAGGCTTCTGGAGTGCACCTGCCGGTAACAGCGCAACACGAATTTAAAAAAGAAGAACCGCAATCCTTTTTCATATGATTTTCTACAGAAATGTTTGGTGATGGACTAGGAATGCCTTGAAGTCGATGGCGATCGATTGGTTGGTAACCACTGGCCCAGTGGAATCTCCATGCTTGTTGTTGTTGTTGTTCAGGCTTCATCTGTGTCTTGGAAACCGCACCTAAAACCCACGGTGGCTGTCATTGTCTTCACACATAGATCATGTGAGTCAGTCAGCGAGGTCTTGAACGAAGCGCTAAACTGTGGTTTTCTAATGCATAGGGGGAAGAAGCGTGGGGGATCGGTCGTGGTGGAGGGGAAATTAATTAGTCAGTATAGTCACTTTACTGCATGCTATGCAAACCAGTCATTAGTCACTGATGATGAGTTCAATGTTCCTATTCGTAACCAAGGCTAAGACATTGTAATAAATGTGGGCATTTGCAGTGGTAGCCTGTAGCAATTCCCCCCGAAACTCAGTATGTGGCAGGGACTCCAGACAATCACAGATTACAAATATGTTTTTCTAGTCAAGGCCATCCTATTCAACTATTGCTGTACATATACTATTATATGCTACCTATTCTACAGATGTACTATATATTCTATCCACATACTGTCCACAATGACTCTACATTCAATCACACATGTATACATATACATACAGTGTATTCAGAAAGTATTCAGACGCCTTGACTTTTCCACATTTTATTATGTTTACAGCCTTTTTCTAAAGTGGATTAAATAAAAAAGTGTCCTCATCAATTTACACACAATACTCCATAATAACAAAGAGAAAACAGGTTTTTAGACATTTTAGGAAATGGATTAAATATAAAAACAGAAACACCTTATTTACATCAGTATTCAGACGCTTTGCTATGAGACTCTACATTATTAAATATAAAAACAGAAACACCTTATTTACATCAGTATTCAGACGCTTTGCTATGAGACTCTACATTATTAAATATAAAAACAGAAACACCTTATTTACATCAGTATTCAGACGCTTTGCTATGAGACTCTACATTATTAAATATAAAACAGAAACACCTTATTTACATCAGTATTCAGACGCTTTGCTATGAGACTCTACATTATTAAATATAAAAACAGAAACACCTTTTTTTACATCAGTATTCAGACGCTTTGCTATGAGACTCTACATTGAGTTTAGATGCATCCTGTCTCCATTGATCATCCTTGAGATGTTTCTACAACTTGATTGGAGTCCACCTGTGGTAAATTCAATTGATTAGACATGATTTGGAACATCTCACACCTGTCTATATAAAGGTCCTACAGTTGTCAGTGCCTGTCAGAGCAAAAACCAAGCCATGAGGTCCAAGGAATGTCAAGAGTGTGAAAAGCTGTCATCAAGGCAAAGGGTGGCTACTTTGAACAATCTCAAATATTAAATATATTTTGATTTGTTTAACACTTTTGGGTTACTACATGATTCCATATGTGTTATTTCATAGTTTTGATGTCTTCACTATTATTCTACAATGTAGAAAATAGTAAAAATAAAGAAAAACCCTGAAATGACTGGTACTGTATCTATACATACATTTACATATACAGGACTCTGACTTTGCTCATCCTAATACTTATAGATTTCTTAAATCCATTCTTCTACTCAGATGTGTGTGTATTGTTAGATATTACTGCACTGTTGGAGCTGGGAACACAACCATTTCACTACAGCCATAATAACATCTGCTAAATATGTGTACGTTCATATTGACGTTTTCTGATAGGTTCAATTCTGTGATAGAGGAATTCTAAATTCCTCTATGTTTTAATTGTCAAAACCAATTAGCACTCATTTCTAATTCATTAATGAATTGTAAGTTCATTAATTATGCATGAAGTAGATCGAGACCAGTCTTAAAAGCCAGGTTAAAGAGCGTTTAATTCCAGAGAGTACTAACTACATACACAGATTTCCACAGGTTATAAACTCAAAATGACATCATCAGTTTCCCACGATAGCCCCATTGTTTTTTTGTTTAGGTCCGGAGATGCTTTCTACTCCCTCATAAACCAGACATTACAACCTGTCTAGAAGATATACTTTTCTCTCACCAATGGAACAAAACCCAAACATTCTTATCTTGTCTGAAAAGCTTTTTCTCCCCTTGACCTTCCCAAGAGGCACAGACAATCAAATTAGTTCTGCTTACATTTTCAGTAACAGCTTAACCAATAACTTTTACTTTTCATATCATAACATAATAGTATTAGAATATCAATAATGTATACATAATTATTCATCTTTTTAACTACGATTTCCTCTAACAATCCTCCCTTTGATCAAATATTATACATTCAAATCTACATCTAGTTTTATTTAATCATAAAAAATATAAGTATAAACGAATTTAACTAACCTTTTTATAGAGGTTTATCAGATTATCATATGAATAGACACACACATAATCAACAAATTAACATTATTATAAATGTTAATCCAACTCTCCAAATATCATTAATCAAATCTAACCTTAACTCCAACTGTTTTTAAACCTACATCAGAATCATAACTCTTCCTTCCGGATTTTCGTCACGACCTTCATTAAAAAACAGTTTAATCATGGAAACAAATTACAGTCTAATTCCCCTTCATCTCAACACTAGTCTCATCAAACATAAATTCCCCACAAATGACAGATCCAGATTCGTCCACTTCCTCTGTAGACATGCCTTCAGTCCTCCACGGGTCGGAACCTGGAATCGGCCCATAACGCCCCCATCTGTAGTGTCATTGATCTCTCTATAGTCCTGGAAACAATAACTTTCATACATACACGCAATCAACCACGTACGTACAAGACTAACACAGTCACACAGGTTAAGGTGGCCCATAACACCACATTTTTCCATAAATACTGTCAACCCAATTTAGTTCAGAGAAATATCCACCCCAGAGTTTCTGCCAACCCGTGAGCCAGGGTGGTCAAAACAGCTGAGGCTTCGGGCACTGATTCGTCCGGAGCTGTGCTACCTGGGATGTAAGACACGGTCCTGATTACCACGCCCACTTCCTCCTTTTATCTAATGCAATTCTATTCTGTCAGGTCTTCCAGCTGATTGCTTCAGTCTGTTCTACAAACCCTTTAATAACCCTTCTGGTAACTATAATTAATCCAGTCTACATTTTTATTGAGAGTAGACCACTCTAATCCTGCTAGTATCTGATTTCTTGCCTTGAACTCATCCGGCACACCTCGTGGAACCCTAAGGTTATCAATATATACTCTGTCGTTAAAAGACCCAGATGGAGCATCTCTTCTCTCTCGTTTGGCTAACTTCATGTCTTGGTGTTGTATGAGTGTAAAGGCATTCCTAACCCGTCCAATCAGTCAAACTCATTCCCCCACAACCACCAGATGGTGACACTGGCCCATTTTATTTCATTGAAATCCCAGAGTTCAACCAGCCTGTCAATTCAGACATGGTCTTGTCAGTGGTCATTTTCTCTGTACCAACTTGGTTCCTGGGGATATAAATAGTGACAACTGTCATTATCTGGCATTCCTGCTTTCATGAACAGCTTTACCATACATGCCATTCCCTTAGGGGAATTAATTCCGTTCAGTGGAAAAGGGATAGTTGTTAACTGGGGTTTAGCGTTCGCACAGACATAACATTCTTCTTTAGCCACTGATCTGGCCGTATTGAATCCATTCCAACCATAAGTTGGACTCCCCAAACCCAGTCTCCACTTCTATAACTTCTTTGAGGTCTTTGGTCTGAACTATTCATACCTTTATACAATACTTCCTCTGTTCAGGAACACAGTCCAAAACGCCAACCCTTACTATACTCCACCTGGTCCCAAATTGAGTGTATGGGTTTACGTAGCCATCCCTTTCAGTGTGAGCTATGACCTGTCCACGATCAATATGGTGATTTACACAAATACTTCCCATAGAGTCCCATGGTTCTAGACTGCCAAGGGGTGAATGACTCCAATTGATCTACACAAAATTCTACTGAGAGATCCTTGCCCAATTCCACCCTCACTTCCTTACTATTTTGTTTCAGTGACCTTCTGAGAATCTTAGGTAACATCCCATTTCCCTCATCTAGCACATGAGTCAAATTATCCTCTTTGGCACTTTCCAGGGGATCATGGTGAATCAGGAATATGTCCCCCACAATAAAACAGCTCAGGACGGTCAGTGCGCACGTGAAGCCCCACCCTCTCCCCGAGAACATATCAACAGCCAGAGCCAGACACATCTTCACTTCTATGAACAAAAACAGGGGTGACAGGACAGGGAGGGTCACTTCATTCGAGAGATGGCCCCCGGAATTCTGTTAATTCCAGTTCTTCTCCCGAACACTGTTTATTGTTCGATAGTGAAAAATGTCTTACCCCCCCGCCGTGCGATATGAATCTGGGTAGCTCTTTCAGCTAGCTGTCACCAGGAGGCCTTGGTATGGGACTGGATTGAGTGACTTCACCTGTAGTTCTCCTGTAGTGTATAAAATCTTGGACATACAGATTTGGTTAATAAAACAGTTTCTTATTCGTTCTGTTTATTAGCTTTTTTAATTTTTTTTTATCCTATTCTAGAACACCATTTACCTCCCCCCTTTTGTTACCTGGCTCTGCCCAGGTAACAACCTTGCCTTAATTTAAACAATGACTTAGGTAAGATTTAGTATACCATCCTTATGTCTGACATTCCATTTAGGAGTGTCCCTTTCATTTTCCACATGTCCAACTCTCCCCTTCCAAAACCACTCCTCTCTTCTCTCCAACCTTCAAGGTCTCTGCAAGGCGGGGGAGGGCTCTTATGTCAGCCTTTTCCCCTATCTGTCTGTACTGTTATCTTTCTCATGTTTTCCAAATTTGAACTACCTATTCTCACTGTTTGGCTCTATCCAAACCCATGGACCCTCTTTTAGAAAAAAAACATGTCTATGAGCGGCTTTTCTCCGAATTCCCCACATTTCCTCAATCCATCTATATTAATCCTAACAATAATCCTAAATCATCACAGATGTTCTACATTCCTGCTAAATGCAACACCATTCAAAAACTCATAATAATCAATCAAGGTCTAATAAATGCCAACCATATTAAAAATCCTTCCTACACTAACAAGCCCTCTCCTTGGGGACCCTCAGTCCTCTATCTGACAATAACATGGATTTAATGTGTTGCAAAGTGTGGAATAAAACTTTGGTCCTGTAAAACAGAGTAAAGCAGAACAAAGCATTCTTATAACCCATCTGGTCCTCTCAGCTATTCTTATCCAGCACCAGGTGGACACCATGCCACCCTTCACGACAGGGAGAACAAACATACATGGGTCATCCTCAGTCAGTCTTATCCTCCCCTGAAAGCATGCTTCACCTCAGCCTCTCCAACTGGAGCATCAAGCAAAGGCATCATGCCTGAAGCCTTCACCACATCTGTAACAGACTTCTTAAAACACCCATCATGTCTGTCCTCGTCCTTTGTAGTCCGAGGGTGTAAGTGCCTGCATCAGAGAGCTTAATAGTTTTGATGGTTAGTAGGATTTCATCACCTTTACAAAGTTCAACAGTGCTCCCAGGTTTCCCCCATATCATGGAAAGCCTATCCACCTTTGTAGGATCCCCTATGCTATAAGGATATCCTCTTCTCCAGTCCCAAAACTGTCCCAAGTTGGTTATCATACGGACACCCTCCCCCATTTCACAGGTAATGTCCCCCGTCTTTTGACACTCCTGTAACCGAGTGTTAAAACCAAACAAAAATATCTCAATTTCTTCCCTGCCCTGTTGGCTCAAAATATGTTATCTTCCCCTATTTATTCTCAATGATAAATATGACTTTCTCTCTGTTACAATACCAATACCCTAATAGCCCATTCAAAAAACTTCACAGCTAATGTTATAAAACAGAATCCTGAACCACTTTCTCATTTGCGGTTCAAACAGTAATTCTAAACCCTCAACCAAAACTGCTTCATTTCTAATGAATTTACCTTAAAACTAGTAACTCAATATGACACCCATTCATTATACAAATGACTCTCCCCCGAGGCTGATCAGACCTTGGGAGCCAGTCATGATAAGGTCAAAAGGTCATACCATATTAGGCATAAAGAACCCTTTATCTTTTGAATAGAAATAGTCACCTGTATAATTCAAACCCATAAAATAACATCTCATAAGGTTCCATATGTGAGCGTGCCTCTTTAAAATACCCTTGCACTAAAACAAACAGTTCTAACAGTTGTTTCATGTGTATAATTTGCAGACCTTTTTCAATTTGGTCGTTTAAAGCTGCTCTCTCCCCAAAGTTATAAGACAATAACATTTCACCCATAGGATATTCTTTTTGGGACTTTCAATCGTTAATGTCTCGAATCTCACTAATCTAGACTAATCACTTATCATTTGATATTAATTTCTTTCAGCATTGTACAGGTTCATTTATTCTGTTCGCCTAGAATTACCCTGCCTTCTCACCAAGCCTAATTTATCCTCACTTGTTTTAACATATCTATCTGCTACATTCCGCAGTCAGCTTCCCATATACAGATAGACTATTAGGTAAAAACTTTATTTAGGTATGTTTATTGAATCATTGGCCATCCTATTTGTACGGAACAAGCGTCCTAATTCTCCAATGCGTACTATATCACTCCTTAATAATCCTTGGCTTGCAAAACCAGGCCGTATTAAGCTCTAGTTTATTTGGTGGTAGTGCACCTTACCTCAGGGTCAATTTCGGACCCTGCTTCCTTTTTATCGATATCCTGGTTAATACCCCCGGTAGAAACCCATTTTATTTGTTCGGAATATTCAAGCACCTATTATTGATCAAATTCAACTCCTTCATAACATTTTAATCAATAAATATCCGAAATAATCCCTCCCAAATTCGAGAATAAAGGCTACTTTACCTGCTGCTGACTGGGAAAAGCACTGTTCGTTGTATCTAGTCACCCTTCCTGTCCTCCGTGATAATACGCAGGCCTGTTTAAATTTTAACCTCAATTCAGAGGTCAGGTCTTTAGTAAAACGAGTCAAAAACTCGTCCGTGCACGATTTTCAGCGTATTACCTTCAGATAACAGGTAGAGTTCTTTAGATCCGGCTCGAAGGACCAAATTGATAGAGGAATTCTAAATTCCAATTAGCACTCATTTCTAATTCATTAATGAATTGTAAGTTCATTAATTATGCATGAAGTAGATCGAGACCAGTCTTAAAAGCCAGGTTAAAGAGCGTTTAATTCCAGAGAGTACTAACTACATACACAGATTTCCACAGGTTATAAACTCAAAATGACATCATCAGTTTCCCACGATAGCCCCGTTGTTTTTTTGTTTAGGTCCGGAGATGCTTTCTACTCCCCTCATAAACCAGACATTACAACCTGTCTAGAAGATATACTTTTCTCTCACCAATGGAACAAAACCCAAACATTCTTATCTTGTCTGAAAAGCTTTTTCTCCCCCTTGACCTTCCCAAGAGGCACAGACAATCAAATTAGTTCTGCTTACATTTTCAGTAACAGCTTAACCAATAACTTTTACTTTTCATATCATAACATAATAGTATTAGAATATCAATAATGTATACATAATTATTCATCT